>NW_026115674.1:0-15981 GCF_001640805.2 Lates calcarifer | reverse complement strand
TAAACAACACGTTGGTGTAAAAAGTCCAACCTGTTCGTACTGGATCCAAACCAGCAGACTTATTATTAAATCATAAGAAACTAGAATTACTGCCTCCGACTGTAGACCTCGTCAGCCGGTCCAGTTTCAAGCAACCAACTGCTGAGTAGATGTTATGGACAGAGATTCTCTCTGATGTGGGGCTAAAGCGCTCGTCTGGACGGAGATTGTTTTTGTTTTAAAAGCTGTAATGGAATTCCTTCTATCGCGCTCTCAAGAATGTGGGATCACAGTGACCTTGACCTTTGACCCCCAAATTCTAATCAGTTCATCCAGTTTAAGTGAACATTTGCACCAAATTTGAAGAGATTCCCTTGAGGTGTTTCTGAGATATCACGTTCACAAAGAATGGGACAAACAGATGATTGGATGGATGGTCATGGATGGTCAACCAAAAACCTAATGCCTCTGGCCACGGCTGTCGCTTGACCTTTGACCTTTGACCACCAAATTCTAATCAGTTCATCCTTGAGTCCAAGTGAACATTTGTACCAAATTTGAAGAGATTCCCTCAAGGCATACCGAGATATCAGGATCACGAGAATGGGACGAACAGACGAACAATCTACTAACAACAGAATAAAAAGGAAAATAAATTATACGCCATTTTGTTTTTTGCCTCGGGGTGAATTCATAATGTTTGGACCCGTTTATTTACTATCGCAGGTGTAGAATAGTTTTCTAATTTCAGGATAAATAACTCACCTGAGAGTGGGATCGGTAATATCGACCTGAGGAAAGTCTGGACTGGTGCGCTCCTCACTCTGAGTCGGTTGATGAAAATTTGAGGAAGAGCCTGAAACAGAAAATACATTAGAAACTTTTTTAAAAGTGAAACTACACAGTTTATTTTAAAGCTGAAGTTGCCACCATCAGATTACCCCTGCACACGCTGTGTAGGAGACCGTCCCAGCGATCAACAGAAGCTGCTTCAGAGACGTCGTCTTACCCTGGAGGTGAGATAGATTACAGATTATATCTGAAGATATGAGAGGATCTGCTGCATTCTTCTGTTTCTGATTCGTTACCTGCTCTGATGAGGAATTTCTGTTTGCATAGTTGAACCCAGTGCTGTAACTCTGCAGCAAAAACTGAAAGAATATTTCTGTGTTAGAGCTACATGTAATAAGTTTTTATTTATATGATAAATATTCTTCTTTACCTGCCAGAACAGAGCTGGTTTGACGCCGCTGTGAGGTAAAAAACTGGCAACCACCTGAAAAAATAAAGTTTTTTTCATTTCAAGGTCAGTTTCAGGTCAAGAATGAATTAATTGATATTGATTGGATGACACACGTACCAGAGGAGCTGATATTGGCAAAAATGCTTGAAAAAAAAAGACAAATAATGTAATTTTAGATATTAGAAGACTTATTTTAATGATATTGATACTGATTATGATGATATTAAAGAGTAAGATACTTTTTGTTTGACCAGAAACATTGTTATATACCAGTACCAGACTCCATTGACAAAAACAGGAATTTTACTGTGCAGAACACAAGAGCTGCTGGAATACCACTGCATTGACTTTTGAAGTTTGTTTGTGTTACTGTGTGACTTTCAGTGGTGGAAGTAATCAGATACTTTATATAAGTAAAAGTACCACATAAACAAACTAACTGTAGTATCCCAGCAGCTCCTGTGTTATGCTCTGTAAAATTCCTGATTTTGTCAATGGAGTCTGGTATTGATATACATGTATTTTTAATACTGGCTGGAGGAAGATCAATGAAAGTCTTAATTCTGTTTTACCTGGAGGCCGGAAAACTAGAGGAAGAACAGCTCCAGAATCAGCGTGGACAGACGACTGTAAACATTACATGGTAATTATGCCTTTAAAAAAACTTTATCAACATTAGAATTAATTTAACAAACAAAACTGTTTATTCTGTGTTTCATTCAACACTTACAAGAGCGAGGGTCGGTGCAGGTGCATCCTTTTCCCTGTTCTCGCCACTTCTAAGAAGAGAGTGGGCCTTCTGTATTTCAGCCTGAGGGGAGCAGCATCAGCTGTTAAACATCAGATTTATCTCCCAGTATCAGATCAGTGCAGAGGCTGAGACTCACATCAGAGGAGAGCAGCGACGATGGATCCAGGAGATTAAACCAGAGCTTCACTCGGCTGAGGAACGACTGAAAAAGGAAGGTATAGATTACAAAATAAACACAAGAAGAAGATGTAAACAGTTTTCATTGAACACAGCACAGTTACCTGCCCTCGTTTTTCCAGTATAACAGAACAGGATCCATCAGAACAACACGCACATGAACTACTCATAAATTAAATTCAATAAATTAAACACAAACACTACTAAAGCTCACATGGAATTCTCATGCTTTCGAGGTCAAGTTCTATTTAGAAACTATTTCGCGTTAAACCACGTGTTCAGTCGTGGGCGGGGTTTGCTACATTCAGGAACATCGGAAATATCGGAGGATATATTTGTATATGGATCATACTGTGAGTCACTAATCTGAGAGCAGGCGCATTGTGTTTATAGTTATAACAAAATTGATTAACAACTTGTGTTTATTAATGATATAAAGGTTCGCGCGCAGCGGCAGCGTTTTGTGCTTTTTTTAAACAACGACTCGTTTTTTGACAAAAAAGAAATTATTGACCAGAAAAGAAGAAAAGAAAATAAATCTTGGCATCGCGTGTTTCCGGTGCTCTGATAAATGTTCGGTAAAAAGACCTTGTGCTATTTTTTAAACATTAGAATTTTAAATAAGTACGTTTTACTCGTCATCGAGGAGCACCTGAAGGCAGCATGAAAGCTCCGTACAGCATTTTTGTTTTTTATTGTTCCGGTAACAGTCTCCGAATAACGTCTTTGGTGCCTATATATGTGTGAAAGTTTTAATAATACGGATTAATATTTAATATTTATAGTTTTGAGACGTTTGCGTCGAACGCGTGCGTAATGACGCAACTAAGCACTCTCTTTCTGACATAATCCAAGATGGCAGCCACCATTGGAAGACTACTCAGGACCTCTGTAAGTTTAAGTTCATACACAGAATCAAACTCACCGTCGACACTGCTCCGCCTCAGTTTGGTGCTTTATCAATCAGTGATTAGCGAGAATCGATAGCGGGTATTGATGAATAATGCGCATGTGCAGTGGCGCGCTGTCATATCGCGTGTGTCGCACATTTGAACCTGAGGACTAACTGTCAGTTTGGTGCCAAACCTGTGATCCGCGGTCGCTGTGTGAGACCAATGTGGTTTTCAAGATGCTAACCTCATATTTTATGTATCTATTAATTAAAACATTATCATTACTATTAATGTGTTTATCACAGTATTATTTCTGGGGCAGACCCTGTCATATATGAGCAATATGCACTTATAGGTGTAAAATTTCATTTCATGTCTTTAAATTTCTTCTAAACTAAATTTTTTTAAATTTCTTTCAGGCATGCACTTCGTTGCTAAGAAAGTACAGCAACATTATTATGTTGTATCATATACTACTTCATTATGTGTTACACTCTAATAGAAATTGTGTAATTCCAGAAGAAGATCTGATGTGGTTTAGTGTGAAGATGTAATTGGCTTCAAAGCACAAAATAATTTTCTTAAACACAGTTTTCTACAGTGGCTGAGTGCAAACACACTGCAGCTTAAGAAAACACATGCAAAAAGACAAAACATGAGCAAACTGGGAAAACATCTTCATCAGTTTGACAATTCGTGTGCTCAAATACACAAACGCACAAATGCTGGAATAAATGCAACAGAAAAGTTGTCCAGGCCTGCAGGGGGAGCACTGCAGCAGGTTGAGCTGTTTGGTTTCCTGCTCTTGTGAAGGGCTGATGATAATGATAATGATAGAAAACAGTTCACCCCCTATTACCTTCCTGTTCCATGAACATTTCCTCTCTACAAATATTCAGTAATGTAAATTATGGTTTAATAATCTTAGTCCTGCCATCGTGGCTGGAAAATAACACATTATCAAAAGAACATAATTCATTTTTTCTCAGGATCCTTTAGCCTGGAGAACTTGTTCGTATTGAACCTGTTGACATTTCGTCTAGTGCCTCATCCACGGCTCATAAAACATCCTCACATTTATAAAGAGCTTCTCTCACATCATGACCTTCACCAGACTCTGAAGTGGTGGGCAGCAAAACAAAACTGTAAAGTTTTCCTTTCATGGAGGATGAATTCAGAGTGGTTCAAACCATGAGGGATTTAAATAAATCGCCCTTGAATTTGTATTTCTAAGCTTCCAAACTGTTGGCAGTTTTTTACTTGTAGGTTTTACCACTCCAACAGTAGGACTAACAGTGTATATTACCCATGATCCCCCTCTCCCTCTGAGCAGAAGGTGCTGTGTCTGGGTGCAGACCCACAAGTCTCTCTGTAGGCGGTTCTGTGTCTTGAATGACCGGAATAAAGTGGTGAAATTAAGATTCATCATGTTTGTCCTGAAGCTCTGGAGAGTTTATGACTTTGGTTTAACATCAAAGACCTCTAAAGATTTAACAGTGTTTTCAGTCTATTTGTGGATTATGAATATTGACTTTTTCTTTTTTCCCTCCAGGCACAGGTTGCAGCAGCAGGACTGAAAGTCACAGCAGCGAGATCGACATGGAGTCCCTGCACTTCAGAGAGCATGTTTCTCCACCAGTACGTACAAAACCTAAATCACAAGTCCATGTTTTTCCCTCAGATCCTCAGATTATTGCTGTGAAATATTACCGCAAATAAGGCAAATATATGCAGTATCACATAAAATATTCAAATTGATGCTCAGTGCTGTGAAGTGATGAGACAAAATTATTCACATTTAAAACTTTTTTTTTTTATAATCAGATTTTGTTTGTAATCTCATTTAGTCCACAGATGATCACATCATTATAAAACAGATTTAAAAGTTCACACTGATGCTCTTTCTTTGTGTCACTACAGCACACTGTCTTAAGCTGTAAAAGAAACTCAAACTGGTTTTATGTCACAAGTTTTGCACTTTTCAGTGCCACTAAAATGACCTCCAATTAGTGAGGATTTCATTCAAGTACTGAACATGTGAATTAGTGAGAACAGTCGTGTTCCATTAATGTCATCTTGGCCTAAGTCATATAGAGATTATACATACAGTGCATTCAGAAAGTACTGAATATAACTTACTTTTTTTTGTTTTTATTTAGTTATTTCCTGTGAGTAGTTGATGTTAAATGTTTCTTGTGTATAGACTGAAAGCACCAAAGCTCAACTTCAAGAGTCATAGCAAGAGGTCTGAATACTTTCTGAATGCACAGTAGATGTCTGTGCTCCAAAGAAAATAGTACGAATGAATTAATTGTGCTTGGTTTTTCTGCATCAGGCTCTTGCCGATGGGCTGCTGCTGTCACTCAGCCTGCTCCTGCTTTTAAGGCCACAGCTGTGCAGAATGGGGAGTTTAAGGAGATGAGCCTTGCTGATTTCAAGGGAAAATACCTGGTCCTTTTCTTCTACCCACTGGATTTGTGAGTGCTGACTTTGATTAGCTTTGATTTAAATGCACATTAAGTACCTGTAAGCAGCTCTGCAGATCGACTGGGAGTCAGAAAACATTTCACTCTCAGTGACTTTTGCTTCTCTCTGTGTTTGCAGCACCTTCGTTTGCCCAACAGAGATCATTTCCTTCAGTGACAAGGCGAACGAGTTCCACGACGTCAACTGTGAGGTGGTGGGTGTTTCTGTGGACTCCCACTTCACCCACCTGGCGTGGATCAACACCCCACGCAAGGTACAACTTTCTCATTTAATAATTATTCAAGGGGCAAGGTTCAACTCAGGCCATAAATGAACCTGTAGTTAATGAGTGATCTGCACATGTTGTGTTGTGTTCACAGGACTTTTTAATGCTAAAATAAATGAATATTTTTTTTGTCAGACTGGAGGTTTGGGCCACATCCACATCCCCCTGCTCTCAGACCTCACCAAGCAGATCTCCAGGGACTATGGGGTCCTGCTGGAGGGTCCAGGCATCGCACTGAGGTAGGTGTGTTATTTACTCAATTAGAAACATCAGTCCACAGCCGCCATTAAAGAGACATGAGGGTGTTTTTTTACAATCGGCCTAGAATTCAATATAACAGGTGGTCATGCTGCATTCATGACACGTCAGAAATTAGAAGCTCTGACTCTTGATTTCGACCAATATGTCAAGGAAAATTAAGTGTATAAAGGTTTCACAGTATGTATTTTGGACAAATTATTCCAGCAGATTATTCTAAGAGTATTTAAAGGTTAGAGAGCCCATAGCCTCTCTTACTGTCTCTTGTGTTGCTGCAGGACTGATTTTCCCATATTTCTGGCTTTTATTGAATTTTGTTTGCCAACTCAGTGTGCACATCCAATATGGTGGCAATTTCACAAAACACAACAACTTTTCAGAAAACATGAAAAGACAAAACACAAGTCAATAGTTAGTTAGCGTCTAATGTTAGCGAAATGCAGCTGGAGGGGCAGGAAGTGATTCTCCACATGGAAAGCGTCATCACAGGCTCGCAAGACGGCTACAGTTTGTGTCATTTACAGTCGTTCAAATTGATAAAACTGAGTAAACACAAGAGGCTTTTATCACGTCCTACCAAAAGTTGCTTTTCTTAAGGTAGAAAATGTGAGAAAATGTTCAGAAACATGGCTTGCGAGCCTTCACCTGCGGTTGGGAGGAGTGGAGGTGGATTATGCTCATGTGTGCAGCGACCAGGTCATCAAAGGTAACGTAACTTATGTGGCTAACTTCATGTAGCTAACTGTTTCCTGAGGGTACCCTGTAACATTAGAGTTATATCCCTGTAACTGAATAACAATACCCAGCAACCATAACTAACTAAGTATTCTGCAAGGAGCAACTGTCAGTTATAAATCCAGTATGTAAATAGGTTTGATTTTATAAAAGTATACTTTTATCTTGTATTTTACAGATACTCCCGTTCAATTTAATGAATGTCTGAGTTGTGTAAAAGGCACAAGAGCAGCTGTAGTTCTATAAACAATCCGCTCATGCTGCCTTCTTCAGTTAGCAGTTACTCCCAGTATGAGTAAACTGAAGAGCAACCAAATTACTGTTCTGTTCCTTTATTCTTTCCAGTGGGTAGCTGTTGCCTGTTACCTTCATATTCTATTTGTAGCGCATCCTTAGAAGTCGATCTGTTTACGTTATGTGTGTTGTACTCATGTAAAGGCATACTTGTGGACGCAACCGTCACTGATGCTAACATGATTCCAGAGGGATTGAAGCCCTTATTTTTCTAATCTCAATGATCTAACCTTTGTTAACACATTAAACTGAGGTTAGAAGAACCGTGATAGTTGGTTATCACAAAGTCTATATACTGATATCTGAGTATAATTTTATTTTAGTTTGGCCTCTTGCTCAATTTCTTGTTATTATTTATTATTTTAATGGCTCAACTTTGCTTACTTGTATATTCCTATCATGTTAAATTATTTAAACATTTCAAATCAGTTTGTTTTTTTCCAATAATATCTTTATTGCTGTTATTTCCTGAGTGACTGGTGATTAAACGTGTGTCTGTTTTCTATGGGTAACCATAATGAATTGTAGCCTAAAACATTGAGTTTATCACTGTATTTATCTTACATGTTATAAATAAAGTTGATTTAAAAAAAAAAACAGTGTAAGTGCAGATTCTCTCAGCGGTTGTCTTTCCTTAAATCTATAGTATGGATGAATTCTCCCTCACCTTTCTTGACCTCATGACGTTTTCTACTGAGGTCAATGTTCATTGGTTAGAACTTTCAAACAACTTCCGCTGAGCTATTTCCACCAATCAGAAGCGGCTGGTAGGCGGGGCAGATTCAGCAGGCCAATCAGCGTTCGCCCGCTAGTGTTGGCTGGCGTCTGTCGTCACTGACCGTGAACGTGAGGAGAGGAGAGCAGGCGAGAGAGGATCGGCGGCGAAACAAAATGTAAAAACGAGTGAAAATACGGTGTAAGACCAACGTTTGAGTCGTCGCTTCGTCGCTTTGGTTCGTTAACGCTCAATTACTGAAGAAGTCTGGACGTTAAAAGAAGCTTTGGAGCTGTTTTTGTCGAACACACCGGCGGCTCAAAGGTAAGGCTAACGAGCTATCTGTGTTAGCGAGCGTTAGCTTTAGCATTAGCATTAGCCTTAGCCTTCTCCTCCAGAATTGTGGACGATTTGCTTCATTTGTGCTTCTTTACCTGTTTTGACTCTGGTTGTTTGTAGGTGTAGTAAGTTTAACTTTAAACGGGTCTTTGAAGTTTAACGCATCCAGTTTTACATTTTGTTACGGTTTAAAGCTTTAGGAATCCCGCTGAATGTATGGTGATGAATAGTATTTGCATAAATAATTAGTATAAAACTAGTTAATCATTTCTCCGGAGTGGTGGAAGAAGCCAGGGTGCATCCAGGATTTAGTATTGACAAAGTGCTAGACGTATAACTTCTTCGATGCTTGAGCAAATTCTTTAGACTAATGTAAGAGTCTGATTAAGTCCTTATGCTAACCTGAGGCACACAGGTTCACCACAGTCAGGACAGGTATTTAGGGTTTGAATTAGAATCAGACAGTGAGGTTATGTGAGACGAGCACAAGGTTCAGACTTAAACCACTGAGCTGTAATAATGTCGTCTACAATACTGACCCAGTCCAAAGCTGAAATATGAACTAACCATGTCATGTTCTGCTTTTTGTTTCCAGCTGTGGATGCAGACAGAGGATGAGAAGCTGATGGGTCTGCAGCACGAGGACTCCTTCTGATTGGAAGGCTTTCTCTGACTGAATCCCAGCTGACCACACAGCCTCACCTGATAGGACCTCACCTGATGGGACTGTCAGCTGTGACCAGTTTGTAAGATAAAGGTATATTACACCTCTTTATAAACATGCTAACAAAGATGTTTGACGTATACAGTCTGATGTTGACATGTTGTTTTCTGTGTGAATTTTAGTTCCCACGCTGCAGAGACAGATGAGTTAATCTGAGCCTGTGAGCTGGAGACGATGGATTCTGCCTCATCAAGCAGGGAGATGATGTTACACCAAACAGGAGCCATGTTTACTTCCTCTCCTCCAGGTACAGCTCAGTGTTGTGCTGTAGAGCTATGATGAGCTAAGCAAGTGTTTATAGACAGAAAAACTCAAATGAATCACTGTTAATGGTCAGAAGTTTATTTTATTTCATTTCTGTTGTCCTGTCTGATTGGTCCAGCACCAGTTAGTCCAGTGAGTCTTTTACTTACAGTTAGAACTTCAGTACCCAGAATCCTCTGCTTTTATTTTGAAGGTGTAAACAGTTGCAGTTTTATATTAATGTTTGTTGTTTGTGATTTTTCTCCACAGACTGAAACTTCACCCATCAAACGACAGAGAGAAGAGACATGAAGATTTCCAGGTCAGTGTAAGTTTATTGTTTTCAGTCATTATCTCAGCTGCAGTTTGACTCTTTAAAACCTGTCGTCTGGAACAAACATCATTTAGTTTAGGCTGCTCTAAATTATCAGATTAAATTAGTTTGAATTTGTATTTTTCCAAAATGTAGCTGTAAAAAAAATAGTATTTCTATACTTCTTTACAAGTAAGTCTAAAAAAAAAAAAAATTAAAGATTTTAAAGAGATATAAAGAAACTTTATACCCTGATTAAAATAAATTGACCTACAGTAAAATGTTTATATTCTTTAAAAAGTAAATTTATAAGATTAATTTACAAATTGTTAAAATTGAAATAGGTTTATATGCTGTAAAAAAATATATAGTTTATACACCATAAGTAAATTTGTTAAGTTAAAATTTTAAAAGTAAGTTTATATGTTTTTTAAAAAATCAAAGTAAAAGATAAGTTGATATGCTGTATAAAATAAGTTAATGTGCTTTAATACATTTATACTTCAAAATAGAAGTTTTTACTCTGATTAAAATATGTTAACATGCTGTAAACTGGTTATACACTTCAAAAAGTAAATTTAAAAGATAAATTTACAAGTTGTAAAAAATATATTTAAGTAAGTTTATACACATTTAAAAAATAAATATAAAAGTATACTGAAAAATATTAGGTTATACAACTTAAATTTACATGTTTAAAAATTAACAATATATACATGTATATACTAAGAAAATATTTTAAATAATGTGCTTTTATAATTTAGTTTTTGTAAAAACTTAGGCCTACAGAATCAAAGTCTATACAGTACAAAAAGTAAACATTAAATAGACTTCATATATTAGAGTTATGGATCTGTGTATATGCTATAAATGTACAATTGGCACACTTAAAAAAATAAATCAGTAAAAACTAAGTCTTTGATAGGCCTGAGTAGGATTTTATTATTTACATAAGTTCTCAATCATGTAAAATATATATTTAATGTTATTTTAAAATTTGAAACACTCAACTGTACAGTTAAAAAGAAACCTTTAATGATTTTGTTCCAGACAACATTTAACAAACTGCAGCAAAGATAATGACAGATGTTTGACCACTAGGAGGCGCTGTGTTCTGTTCTCTCACCAACACTTTACTGTAGCTGTGAGCACATTTCCTCAGACTGATGTTTGAGTGTAACATCTATAACAACATTTAACTGCTCATGATACTAATGTTTCATGAATACTTATATCATGAGCAGTTAAATGTTGTTACAGATGTTACACTCAGACACATCAGTCTGAGGAAATGTGCTCACAGCTACAGTAAAGTGTTGGTTGGAGAACAGAACACAGCGCCTCCTAGTGGTCAAACACTGGGGGGTGGGGAGGAGGGAGGGAGGGGTTGGGGAGCATCATCCTGCAGGAGGGGTGTATTGTTGTTGTCTGAACAGCTTCATCTGTGGTGTTTTCTTTCCTCCTCCTCAGGTCCAGACCTTCAGCTGCCTCCATCTTCTTCTCCTCCACCTGCAGAGACACATCATGTTAATCACTCATCAATAAATCTCCTCCTCCTCTAAACTGTCCTCAGTCGTTTTTGATGGTTAATTACAGTGTAGGAGTTCTGCTGCTACAGTCTCACTCAAACCAATTCATCAGATACTTTTTAAACTACTGACATGTTTGACTTTTTCTAATGATTCTAGTCTCAGTAGAAACCACCACTGTGTCTGTCTGAAGCTTCATTTACTTCTAATACAATTAAAAAGTACTTCTTCTATTACTTTAAATATTAAGAGATTATTTACAACATTACATTTAACATTACAAATTATTTCTCATTAATTTTATCATTAAATTATTACAGATTACATTAAGTATTATGGGTTAGCTCTAATATTACTTCAGCACTAAATTACCATAGATTACTTGAATTACTATAATTATTTACTTCTAACATTACAGATTACATGTAAAATAAGATTATTTCTATCAGTCAAATGTCAGAGTTAAACTTTTCTACTGAGATCTTGTATTAATCAGCTGGAAGCTTCAGACAGACACAGTCCTGGTCTCTGCTGAGACTGGAATCATTAGAAAAAGTAACAAACTCAAACATGTCAGTCGTTTAAAAACGTTTCTGATGAATTTTCAGTGAGACTGTAGCAGCAGCTCTCCGACTAAAACACTGTAATTAACTATCAAAAAGGACTAAGGACAGTGAACTGTAATGAAAACATTTTCCTACCTTCACCTTCAGTGGATCCAGTTGTTTCTGTGAATTCACCTGAAAAACACAACATGTAATTAAAAAGACATAACTGAGAATAAAAACATTTATCTTCTTAGAAATTAATGAGTTGAGTCTTTTTTGACAAATTCTAAACTACAGGTAGAAGTTAATGTGATGATGTTAGTAAATTACCTGGAGGTTTCTCTTCCGCTCTCAGAGAACTGGTTTACTGTTTGAGGAGACTCTGCACTCATGGACCAAGTGGTGACACCTGGAAATAAAAGAAAGATACAAAGGAAAATGGTCAGTTACACTATTACCTGTTCCTCATCACCAATCTGAACCATATATTTCCTGATTACACTTCATCAAATGTTAAAATTTACTGTCATATGACAAAGAAAACTTTTAAATTCTATGTTTTTGGAGTGTTGATTGGACAAAACAAAACATTTGAAAATGGGAAATGTTCTGTTTTCCCTGAGATTTGAGGTGTTTCAGACTGAGTCGTTGTTTAGGACACAGTTTGATGTGTGAGGTGAGAGCTGGTGTTTCCTGGTCAAAAATATGAAAAAAATATAGTATAGTATGTGGTCAAAAATGTCATAAAAATGGCATAGTATAGTAAGGGATTAAAAATGTCATAAAAATGTCATAGTATAGTAAGGGGTCAAAAATATGAAAAAAATGTCATAGTATAGTATGTGGTCAAAAATGTCATAAAAATGTCATAGTATAGTAAGGGGTCAAAAATATGAAAAAAATGTCATAGTATAGTATGTGGTCAAAAATGTCATAAAAATGTCATAGTATAGTAAGGGGTCAAAAATATGAAAAAAATGTCATAGTATAGCATGTGGTCAAAAATATGAAAAAAATGTCATAGTATAGTAAGGGGTCAAAAATGTCATAAAAATGTCATAGTATAGTAAGGGGTCAAAAATATGAAAAAAATGTCATAGTATAGTAAGGGGTCAAAAATATGAAAAAAATGTCATAGTATAATATGTGGTCAAAAATATGCAAAAAATGCCATAGTATAGTAAGGGGTCAAAAATATGAAAAAAATGTCATAGTATAGTAAGGGGTCAAAATTATGAAAAAAATGTCATAGTATAGTATGTGGTCAAAAATGTCATAAAAATGTCATAGTATAGTAAGGGGTCAAAAATGTCATAAAAATGTCATAGTATAGTAAGGGGTCAAAAATGTCATAAAAATGTCATAGTATGGCATGTGGTCAAAAATATGAAAAAAATGCCATAGTATAGTATGTGGTCAAAAATGTCATAAAAATGTCATAGTATAGTAGGGGTCAAAAATGTCATAGTATAGTAAGGGGTCAAAAATATGAAAAAAATGTCATAGTATAGTAAGGGGTCAAAAATATGAAAAAAATGTCATAGTATAGTATGTGGTCAAAAATGTCATAAAAATGTCATAGTATAGTAAGGGATTAAAAATGTCATAAAAATGTCATAGTATAGTAAGGGGTCAAAAATATGAAAAAATGTCACAGTATAGTAAGGGGTCAAAAATATGAAAAAAATGTCATAGTATAGTAAGGAGTCAGAAATGGTCAAAAAATGACATAGTATAGTAAGGGGTCAAAAATGTCATAGTATAGCATGTGGTCAAAAATATGAAAAAAATGTCATAGTATAGTATGTGGTCAAAAATGTCATAAAAATGTCATAGTATAGTAAGGGTCAAAAATATGAAAAAAATGTCATAGTATAGTAAGGGGTCAAAAATATGAAAAAAATGTCATAGTATAGTATGTGGTCAAAAATGTAAAAAATGTCATAGTATAGTAAGGGGTCAAAAAATATGAAAAAAATGTCATAGTATAGTCATGTGGTCAAAAATATGAAAAAAATGTCATAGTATAGTAAGGGTCAAAAATGTCATAAAAATGTCATAGTATAGTAAGGGGTCAAAAATATGAAAAAAATGTCATAGTATAGTCAAGTGGGTCAAAAATATGAAAAAAATGTCATAGTATAATATAGTGGTCAAAAATATGCATAAAAATGCCATAGTATAGTAAGGGTGGTCAAAAAATATGAAAAAAATGTCATAGTATAGTAAGAGGTCATAAAAATGTCATAGTATAGTATCAAAAATGTCATAAAAATGTCATAGTATAGTAAGGGTCAAAAATGTCATAAAATGTCATAGTATAGTAAGGGGTCAAAATGTCATAAAAATGTCATAGTATATGTGGTCAAAAAAATGAAAAAATGCCATAGTATAGTATGGGTCAAAAATGTCATAAAAATGTCATAGTATAGTAAGGGGTCAAAAATGTCATAGTATAGTAAGGGGTCAAAAATGTCATAGTATAGTAAGGTCAAAAATATGAAAAAATGTCATAGTATAGTATGTGGTCAAAAATGTCATAAAAATGTCATAGTATAGTAAGGGATTAAAAATGTCATAAAAATGTCATATAGTAGGGTCAAAAGTCATAAATGTCATAGTATAGTAAGGGTCAAAAATATGAAAAAAATGTCATAGTATAGCATGTGGTCAAAAATATAGAAAAATACATAGTATAGTATCAAAAATGTCATAGTATGAGCATGTGGTCAAAAAGTATTGAAAAATGTCATAGTATAGTATACGGGGTTCAAAAATGTCATAAAAATGTCATAGTATAGTAAGGGGTCAAAAATATGAAAAAATGTCATAGTATAGTAAGGGGTCAAAAATATGAAAAAAATGTCATAGTATAGTATGTGGTCAAAAATGTCATAAAAATGTCATAGTATAGTAAGGGGTCAAAAATATGAAAAAAAATGTCATAGTATAGGGGTCAAAAATATGAAAATGTCATCAAAAATGTAAAAATGTCATAGTATAGTAAGGGGTCAAAAATATAAAAAAATGTCATAGTATAGTAAGGGTCAAAAATATGAAAAAAATGTCATAGTATAATATGTGGTCAAAATATGCAAAAAATGCCATAGTATAGTAAGGGGTCAAAAATATGAAAAAATGTCATAGTATAGTAAGGGTCATGAAAAAAATGTCATAGTATAGTAAAAATGTCATAAAATGTCATAGTATAGTAATCAAAAATGTCATAAAAATGTCATAGTAAGGTCAAAAATGTCATAAAAATGTCATAGTATAGTAAGTCAAAAATATGAAAAAAATGTCATAGTATAGTATGTCATCAAAAATGTCATAAAAATGTCATAGTATGGCATGTGGTCAAAAATGTCATAAAAATGTCATAGTATAGTAAGTCAAAAATATGAAAAAAAATGTCATAGTATAATGTCAAAAATGTCATAAAAATGTCATAGTATGTATTAAAAATGTCATAAAAATGTCATAGTATAGTAATAAAAATGTCATAAAAAAATAGTATGTAAAAAAATGTCATAAAAATTCATAGTATAGTAAGGGGTCAAAAATGTCATAAAAATGTCATAGTATAGTAAGGGGTCAAAAATGTCATAAAAAATGTCATAGTATAGTAAGGGTCAAAAATGTCAAAAAATGTCATAGTATAGTAAGGGGTCAAAAATATGAAAAAATGTCATAGTATAATATGTGGTCAAAAATATGAAAAAAATGCCATAGTATAGTATGGTCAAAAATGTCATAAAATGTCATAGTATAGTAGTGGTCAAAAATGTCATAAAAATGTCATAGTATAGTAAGGGGTTAAAAATATAAAAAATGTCATAGTATAGTATGTGGTCAAAAATATAAAAAATGTCATAGTATAGTAATGTCAAAAATATGAAAAAAATGTCATAGTATAGTATCAAAAATGTCAAAAATAGTATAGTAAAAAAAATGTCATAAAAATGTCATAGTATAGTAAGGGGTCAAAAATATGAAAAAAATGTCATAGTATAGCATGTGGTCAAAATATGAAAAAAATGTCATAGTATAGTAAGGGGTCAAAAATATAAAAAAATGCCATAGTATAGTATGTGGTCAAAAAATGTCATAAAAATGTCATAGTATAGTAAGGGGTCAAAAAATATGAAAAAATGTCATAGTATATATGTCATCAAAAATGTAAAAATGTCATAGTATAAAAATGTCATAAAAATGTCATAGTAATAGTAAAAATGTCATAAAAAATGTCATAGTATAGTGAAAAATGTCATAGTATAGTAAGGGGTCAAAAATGTCATAAAAATGTCATAGTATAGTAAGGGTCAAAAATGTCATAAAAATGTCATAGTATAGTAAGGGGTCAAAAATGTCATAAAAATGTCATAGTATAGTAAGGGGTCAAAAATATGAAAAAAATGTCATAGTATAATATGTGGTCAAAAATGAAAAAATGCCATAGTATAGTAGGGTCAAAAATGTCATAAAAAT
>NW_026115673.1:20000-25781 GCF_001640805.2 Lates calcarifer | reverse complement strand
ATAAATGAATAGATCGTTTTCCATCAAATGAACCTCCACTGAGCTGCAGAATCTGAGTCCGAAAAACTCTTCAGAGTCATTCTACTGCTTCACAGTGACGAGAAGAGGAAATAAAAGAATGAAGAAAACAAAGTTTGACTCCAGCTGATGCTAACATTAGCCAGCTAACCTAGCTGATATCAGGGATACATGCTAACGTTAGCACCTGCTTTTACCAGTGGATGCTAACGTTAGCCAGCTAACCTAGCTAACATTTAGCACCTGCTGGTAAAAACAGGTTCCCCTGTATCAGCTCTGGGTTTTACATGAGCCACATCTTCATGTTTCGGTTGTCAGTCTTTTTCTGTGCTGCTCAGCTGAGGTGAATAAAGCTGGTGTTAGCGAGCTATCTTCACCCAGCTAACGTGAAAACAGACCATAGCTAGCACAGAAAAGAACTGACAACTGAAACATGAAGATGTGGCTCAGAGCTAGAAACACCTGTAAAACCCAGAGCTGATATCAGGGGTACATGCTAACGTTAGCACCTGCTTTTACCAGTGGATGCTAACGTTAGCTAGGTTAGCTGGCTAACTTTGTTTGTCTTAGCAGTAGAAAGACACAGAATAGTCTTTTGGATGCAGCCTGAAAAACTGTGAAATTGGACCCTGGAAATATTATTTTCATCATTGTGACGTCACAACTCCACAAGAAACTCGTACTTGATCATCGTCCATCGTCTGAACTCAGAAACTCGTTAGCCAATGGGGACGCACCACTAAAGAAAACTGACATACTGAATGTGACTCCATGTTGGAAAGATTTAATACCACCTTAAAACTCCTTAAAACTGCACCTTTAAAGTTCAGATGAACAGAACTCTTTATAATATTATTAACAGAACCAAACCCAACAGTTCGTCCATGGAGCAGCAGGTGGAGAGAAAAACAGGGGAAACCGAACATAGCATGACGCAGCCTCTCTCCATTAGCATTAGCCACACAGCTAACAGCCCAAAGCCATATAATGATATGATATGAATGATATATATTACTTCCTGACTGATCTGAACAGATTTAGTTTTCATCTAAAAGGTGGAACTCACATCAGACCTGATGCACTTTATCAGAAACTAAACTAGTGAAGAATGTGAGGTGAAAATGTTTCTGTCTCTGAAAAGCTTTTTTTGTCTGTTTAGAAACATTTCAACATTTATACAAAAAATAAAGTTTGTTTTCTACAGTGTTTGATTTTATTGAAGTTCGTTTTGTCTTTGTCTCAGTTTCCTTCCTGTTCCTTCACATTATCTCTGGTTCTGGGGATGAAGTCACCGGCACGCTTTTATTTTGAAATACATTTAAAATGAGAAGGGTTGAAACCAGTCAGTGTTAATCTGATCATGTGACTGCAGGTATGTGAGGCAGGTGGGTTAGGAACCTCCCAGCATGCACTGGGGCAACATTGTGTTTCCACACTTTGTTCTCTTTTTGTTGATGAATCAGTTTTGTGTCTGAGATTCATCCTGAAACCTCTCGGTCCTGAGATCAGCGGACTGGGGTTTGGGTTTAAGGACTTGTTGCTATGACAGCAGCTCCGGGTGAATTTTTAAATCGTCTTCAAAGAACCAACAAATCCAGACTCGTGTCAGATCATCAACAGTTTAATCTGGAAGCTCTCTGGTCTTTGGTTTGGTGAGTAATGGTATTAGAAACAATGAATACGAGTATCTAATCACCTGAAATGGTCCTTTAAAGACCGTGAAAGAACTCTGGACCGTCTCAGTGTCTCAGAGAGAGAATCCAGTTTCCATCATGACTCTGATCCATTAGACCAACGCTGCTGCTGTTTTATTGTTATTGATTTTTTCAGAGGAATCTGATGCTTGAAGAAGAAGGAGACAGGAAACTGAACCGCACCCGAGCTCAGACCGATCAGGACCACAGGACTCGCTGCAGCTGAGGTGAGATGATCAATACCTTTATCAATACGTTTGTTTTAGAACTGCATGGTGTTTGATTTTTAATACATTTAAAACTGTTTATTAAAACTGTAAAACTGCTGAACAGCTGTCTCTGTAATCTGTCATCTGCAGGTTTAGATTTTATTATTTCTATTTTAACAGTTGGTTGATGTCTTGAATCTTTAGTGTTCCCTGTGTTTTTACAGTGAGTGTGTGTGTGTGTGTGTGTGTGTGTGTGTGTGTTTCAGAACAACCACAGTGAAACATGGTGAGTTCCTGTCGATCAGTGAGAATCAAACGTCAAAAAACATTTAAAAAACTTTTATATTTTCTGTTGATATTTTTATTTATTAGAAGAAATAGAAAAAAATCTGATCTTGGTTCTTGTTCTTCAGAGCTCAGACTGAATCTACGACACCAACATCTACAGATCCAGAGTTAAACTGACAAACCCAGCCAAATACCACCCTTAAAACAGATACAACTAAAGGATACCACCTTAAAACATCAAGTGTCAGAGGACAGGTGTTAAAATCCTGGTCTATAAAGAACTAAATGGTCTCAGGTCTGAATCTGATCCAGAACCAGAACCAGACCAGGTGAAGCAGGTTTTAGTTTCTCTGCTCCTCACCTGATGAACAAGTTTCCTGAACACCTGAGCTCCTGCTCCTCTCTCTGAACTCTGCTCCTCCTGCTCCTCCTGAGCTCTGCTCCTCCTGAGCTCTGCTCCTCCTGCTCCTCCTGCTCCTCCTGAGCTCTGCTCCTCCTGCTCCTCCTGAACTCTGCTCCTCCTGCTCCTCCTGCTCCTCCTGTCGCCTCAAACCTCCTTTAACCTGAATCTGTTTCTGTCTCTGCAGCGTGAGGATCTGAAGACTCTCGGGGTGAGTTGACTGACATCAGGACGTTTCTGAACTAAATTCTCTTCCTGCTGCTCCTGTCACACTGAAATGACGATGATAGAATTTAGAATAAAAGCTGTAAGATGCAGATTTATCTGCTGTGGCTCAGTTTACTGCTGATGCATTATTGATGAATCTTTGGTGATCGGTTGAATGGAACCATCATCTTAATGGACAACAACTTCCTGACTGATGGTAAACAGGAAGTCAGCTCATTTGTGTTCTACAGCTACAGCACTAACCTCAAAGCCTCATGGGAGCTGTAGCTGTCCTGTCAATCAAATATAACCAAACATCCAAGTTCTTAAAGCCTTAATCTCTCCATGATGAAACTTTTATTTTGTATTTTGCAAATGTACCCAGGAGCTCCCCCATGTGGAGCCTGATAAATTATAACCCAACTTTTATTTTGATTCTAATGGAGAGAGGCCGACTGCTGGACGGCTGCTGAACTTTGTATCTGCAGAGAGAAGTTAGAGGTTTTTCTCATTCACTTCAACACAGTCAGAGTTTCAGCAGCATCTAGTGGACATTAGAGGAACTGCAGGGAACTGCTGGTTGTATCAGTGTTGTGTTGTTTATCTGTGACTTCCTGTCCAGGCGGTGCAGGTGGTGCTCGGACTGCTGGACGTCTCTCTGGGTTTACTGCTGCGTCAGGTGCCAACTGTCTTCAAGAAGGAAATCTTTGTGGTTTTCATTGTTGGAGTCGGGGTGAGGACGCTGTTAGCACTGTTAGCGCTGTTAGCTCTGTTAGCTCTGTTAGCCCTGGGTTCAGACGTCAGTGTGTATGTGTCTTTGCCTGTGTGAAACTAGGCCTGGTTTACAAAGTCACTCCTTTGATGGTATCTACCATTAACGCCTCGCTAGTTAGCCGCTCTGGGCGACTCGTTACCTAAACACATCAGATACAAAGTTTTCCTCCAGACTGGATCAAGAGAGATGGATGCTGCAGGCTGGATGTTAGCCAGCTGCCATCTTCAAGCAGCTCCTTTCTTACTGAAGTTTACTCTACTGGCACAAAGGATCATGGGATATGGGAGGAGGAGAGCACAGCCACATGGATGCTAACTGCTGTGTGCAACAGTTCTGCAGTGTTGGAACACAATATCTCTGTAGCACTTGGAGGGAGTTTCTTTCAAATTTGGTACCAATGTTCACTTGGAGTCAAAGATTAATTAATTAGATTTTGGTGGTCAAAGGTCAAAGGTCAAGGACACTGCGACCTCTCAAAGTGCACTAATAAAGTGCAGTTACTGCGAGGTGGTAACTCTAGTTCAACTGGAGGAAAACTTGATAAAAAAGACTTGAACTGAAAAAAGAAACATTAGTTTGTAAATGTGATGATTTATATTTAAGGATGTATGGAGGCCTTCTGGTGACATTTGAAGGACAAAAAAATATTCTGTGGCCACACTTTAATAAGTTGAGATCTTGTCGGCCAAAATGAAATGTTATTAGTTGTTTATTGACTGACAGTGACAGAGGATTCACCAGGGGCTGCTTACAAACATGGACATTTTTGACTTGATTTCTTTTTATTTTAACCTTGGAATGAACGACAAAGACATACTTCAGTCACTCGCTGTTAGACAAGAGACAGGAGAGGATCTCTGTTATTAACTCGTGTCCATGCAGTATTTTTTTCCTTCAAATGTCACCAGTGGGCCTCCGTAGGATCCTCAGTGTTTGACAAGTAGATTTTTTTCTTTCAGACGATTCTGACCGGCCTCACTCTGGTGTGTGGAGGCAGGAAACCCTCCTACTACTGTGTGAGTCCACGACCTCCCCGACCATCAGTGGCTCTTCACCTTTTTATTACTTTTCATCTAAACATTTTCTACAAAATAAAAGTTTCCCAGTTGAGCAGATCATGTGTATAATTGTGTTTCCAGGTGAGGCTGAACGTGTGTCTCCACATAGCCACCGTGTTGTTCTCGGCTGTGGCGTTTGGTGCCATGGTGAGACACGTACCCTACCCACAGAGACGACACTGCGGGGACTCCTGTCCATATTTCAACCACGACACTGCGGTGAGTTCAACGTGACCATGGACAGCAGGTCTGTTCATGAATGTCTGACTCTGTGTGTGAAAATATAACCTGTCTCTTCAGGTTCTGATCAGCGGCATCTTGGCCATCCTCATCACCATCTTCCTGGTGGGGACGCTCATCAGTCTGGCGGTGGTTCTGACCGGTCTCTGCTCCATGTGTTCTGACTTTCCACAGGTACAACAATGACATCTCATTAACTTTATTCTCATGGAGTCCTGCAGTGTAGTGTCTCATGTAGTCCAACCCTGAAGTTAGCCTCCACAAAAAGCCAATGGGATTTTTTCATTGGGTTTTGGGTTATTGCAGAAAATAAACTGAAATGCTAACATGCATTTCTTGCATCCCACAGCAGACTGAGGACCCTGAACACATCGGTGGCAGCACCACCTCTGAGCCTCTCTGCCTCCCGAGTCAAGAGCAGGTTACAGCTGGAGGTGAAGACGTGAAGACAGACAGCTGATGGACGGACAGAATATTTCTGTTCAGATAAAGCTACTGGCATGAAAATACAAACGCACTGAAGTTACTGATTTTAATTTGATCTCAAACAGGAAATAAACATCAGGGTTTTAATATTATCTCTGTTGTTTGTCTTTTAAATGAAATGGAATATATTTTTAATGTATTTCTATGCCCCAGTAATTTCCTTGTGTCTGATTGGTGCTTTAAACCCACCTCACCTGTAACCATGCCCACCAGTGATGTCACAGCGTACTGACACACCCCTGGAGTACACTGTGACCTCACTGCAGCAGGAATTATTTTTAAATCAGCAAAAACACAATTTTCAATGTACCGCCTAAATCCAAACCACTTCTTTTTTTTTTTACTATAAATAATGAAGTACATGTACTGCAGTACTGTAATATTTTAACTTTTTGCTAATTTATTC
>NW_026115673.1:0-15000 GCF_001640805.2 Lates calcarifer | reverse complement strand
ACCACTGACCAATCATTTTTATTTATTTGTCAGGGACAGTGCAGATGAACAAACATTACTGTAAATAAATATGTTAGAATTAGTCAGCAGGTTAGTTTCATCCTTGGTCAGGTGTGAAGTTCGCAGCCTAAAAATCACATAACAGTTTTAAACAGTGATCATAAAGGATAAACAGTGTCATGAAAGTTAGTAACACATAATTTAGCATAATAACAAACTATCTGCTGCACTTCAGGTAAAGTTAGTGTTGTTGAGCTCATCTGATTTACCTGCAGACCAGTTTAACCACTTCACCTCTGCAGACGTCAAATCACGTTTGAAGTTCAGAGATTTCTGTTTGCTCCAGGATTCAAACCAGTAACCCTCAGGTGTCACATGATCCATCACACCTGCTGTGTTTGTGACAACAAAACTGTCAGATTTACTCACATACACTCAGTTTTACTTTTTCTTCCTCGTTGCTTTTCTAAACAGGAGAAATATGAGTTGCAGTTTAGTTTTCTGATTAATCTATTGAACTGTTGCAGCTCCAGAGTTTTACAGCTGATGTCAGAGTGATTCCTCTCTGTTCAAAGGGCCTTTATTCTATTTCTAATGATCTAGTTTACTGTGGTTTTCTGCCTAAAGGACAAGTTCATATTTTCAAGTGGAGAGAGTAAAATAAAAATTGAATTTGGTTCCAAAAAGACGAACTTTGGAGGACATTTACTTGATTTGAAGACTCCTATCAGAGTAAATGCTGCAGTGTCCTCCCCTGTTATTACCAACACCAGGGGGCGCTATCTCTCCAGTGGTATTTACTCTTTCCACAGATGAATGTAGAGCCAACTGCTTTGATCACTGATGATGGTGATGTTACTGTGGAGCTTGATGTTTTTGATTGTTTCCTGGTTGTTTGACAGCTGCTGCAGACACAAAGAGAAGGATAATAAACCTGAAGCCAGCTTCATGTTGGACTGTGGATTCAGTCTCACATCACTTAAATCACTTTAGAAATGGATATGGACTGTTTTCAGACTGATGTAAAAAATATCAAGCTGTCCTTAGTGTAGTTTGATTTTTTTGCCCTGATGTCATCCTGAAGGTTTCTGTATCTGAGCTCAGGTGAATCACTGCTGACAAGAAATGAATGAAACCTCAATGAAACATTAAAAACAGCTGAGCCCAGAGAGTCCATAGAAACTGATGTGTTTGTTCTGTTTGATGGGAGGACGTATCAGAAACCCAACAGATAAATTAATAACAGATTTTATTAAATATATATTTAAAATACAGAACATTTGTTCTAACCGCATAAACATGTAGAATCAGTGAGTGATCATACATAAACAGAAACTATTAGTTTATTATTACTAAACTATTTTCTTAATTTATTTTTAAAATTTGAACATACAGACAGAGACACAGAAAAAAGCTCAGTAAAATAAACACCTGTGCGTTTTAGATGATGTATAAATGTATGTATGTACATATATATATATATATATATATATATATATATATATATGTGTGTGTGTGTGTGTGTGTGTGTGTGTGTACTGAACCTTTTAATTTAAACCTGGTTTCCAGCCCAGGTGAACTAAACCTTAGTTTACCTGAGTTTACCTGTGAGTGTGACGCACCCACAGAGAGGTCAGGTGGTCACGTTGCTCAGGTGAAAGCTGGGAATAAAAAGTAAGAGTCAACAAAGCATTGACAGCTCAGCCGAGCCCTGACAAACACTGATAACTGTTCCCTTTGATAACAAACTCTTAGGTAACTGAACCTTTCTTCTTTTCCTCCAACCCCTGTTTTAACTTCTGGTTGCTGTTCCTGGCCAAGGTAAAAACAAGTCAACAGTCTTGGTCCTGATTGGTTCATGCAGTCGTGCAGTAGCTCAGATAGATGAGACTGACTCTGATCTTTAACATTAGATCTTCAGATCTTTCTCAGACTTTCTGGACACTGTGAATGTTTAGAGGGTTTGTTCCTCATCAGTTCATGTTCCTCCTCACACTGTTCTTCTGATATTTACTGTATCAATCAAATTCACCACGTATAGATGAGCTGTGTGTCCTCTCCAGTCTGCTGCAGGTGCA
Organism: Lates calcarifer; assembly: GCF_001640805.2. Taxonomy (NCBI): domain Eukaryota; kingdom Metazoa; phylum Chordata; class Actinopteri; family Centropomidae; genus Lates; species Lates calcarifer. The sequence continues at coordinate 12,922 of NW_026115673.1, read as the reverse complement.
GTTGGGTTTAAATCTGAAATAATGACAAACAGGAGCTTTTGTTTTTCTCTTTAACTCTTTGCACATTCAGCTGCTGAAGACTGATAATTAATATTCAGCTAATTAGTTTTTTATTTGATGAACGTGGGCGCTACAGCTGAGAAATAAATAGGTTTTATGTTTATAACAACTGAGGAAAGACAATGGAGCCCAAGGGAACACAGTGTGACCGTAGTAGGAATAGGTAGTAATGTATTGATCATTTTCCTTTGTATGTTTCTCTTTGATTTCCTCCAGGTGTCACCACTTCATCCACAACATCGTCCACGATCGCAGAGACGTCGTCCACGATCAGAGAGACATTGTTGAGGATGAGGGAGACATCGTCCACGATCAGAGACATTGTCCACGATTGCAGAGACCTTGTCAAAGATGAGAGAGACGTTGTCCATGATCAGAGACATTGTCCCATGCTTCGCAGAGCTCTGCGCAAGAATCGGTAGAGACACTGTGGTTCCTCGATTCGACGGCATGACCGCGATCATGGAGACATTTGTCAATGATCACAGAGACACCGTCTATGATCTCAGAGACATCGTCCACGATCACAAAGACATTGTCCATGATCACAGAGACTTTGTCTATAATCTCAGAGACATTGTCCACGATCACAGAGACGTAGTCCACGATCAAAGAGTCTTCGTACAATGAAGAAGTTCTTTGAGACCAGGACAGAGGCCTCCAGGTAATTCACCAGCAGCTTTACATCAACTGTCCAACACAGAGCACTGACATTAAACTGTTCATGTTCAGGATTCAGTATATCAGTACTTCATTTTCTGAAACAGCCTCTAATGTTTGTTAGATGTTGTTGTTCAGCTGTAATGTTGAATATTTCTCTGTGTTTTCATGGTTAAACTGTTGATGAGGAATAGGTAGCAGTGTATTGATCATTTTCCTTTGTATGTTTCTCTTTGATTTCCTCCAGGTGTCACCACTTCATCCACAACATCGTCCACGATCGCTGAGACGTCGTCCACGATCGCAGAGACATGGTCCACGATCAGAGAGACATTGTTGAGGATGAGGGAGACATCGTCCACGATCAGAGACATTGTCCACGATCGCAGAGACCTTGTCAAAGACGAGAGAGACGTTGTCCATGATCAGAGACATTGTCCCATGCTTCGTAGAGACCTTGCGATAGAATCGGCGGAGACTGGGGTCACCGATTTGACGGCACTGCCCGCGATCATGGAGACATTGTCGATGATCACAGAGACACCGTCTATGATCTCAGAGACATCGTCCACGATCACAAAGACATTGTCCATGATCACAGAGACTTTGTCTATAATCTCAGAGACATTGTCCGTGATCACAGAGACGTAGTCCACGATCACAGAGACGTAGTCCACGATCACAGAGACGTAGTCCACGATCACAGAGAGTCTTCGTACAATGAAGAAGTTCTTTGAGACCAGGACAGAGGCCTCCAGGTAATTCACCAGCAGCTTTACATCAACTGTCCAACACAGAGCACTGACATTAAACTGTTCATGTTCAGGATTCAGTATATCAGTACTTCATTTTCTGAAACAGCCTCTAATGTTTGTTAGATGTTGTTGTTCAGCTGTAATGTTGAATATTTCTCTGTGTTTTCATGGTTAAACTGTTGATGAGGAATAGGTAGCAGTGTATTGATCATTTTCCTTTGTATGTTTCTCTTTGATTTCCTCCAGGTGTCACCACTTCATCCACAACATCGTCCACGATCGCAGAGACGTCGTCCACGATCAGAGAGACATTGTTGAGGATGAGGGAGACATCGTCCACGATCAGAGACATTGTCCACGATTGCAGAGACCTTGTCAAAGATGAGAGAGACGTTGTCCATGATCAGAGACATTGTCCCATGCTTCGCAGAGCTCTGCGCAAGAATCGGTAGAGACACTGTGGTTCCTCGATTCGACGGCATGACCGCGATCATGGAGACATTTGTCAATGATCACAGAGACACCGTCTATGATCTCAGAGACATCGTCCACGATCACAAAGACATTGTCCATGATCACAGAGACTTTGTCTATAATCTCAGAGACATTGTCCACGATCACAGAGACGTAGTCCACGATCAAAGAGTCTTCGTACAATGAAGAAGTTCTTTGAGACCAGGACAGAGGCCTCCAGGTAATTCACCAGCAGCTTTACATCAACTGTCCAACACAGAGCACTGACATTAAACTGTTCATGTTCAGGATTCAGTATATCAGTACTTCATTTTCTGAAACAGCCTCTAATGTTTGTTAGATGTTGTTGTTCAGCTGTAATGTTGAATATTTCTCTGTGTTTTCATGGTTAAACTGTTGATGAGGAATAGGTAGCAGTGTATTGATCATTTTCCTTTGTATGTTTCTCTTTGATTTCCTCCAGGTGTCACCACTTCATCCACAACATCGTCCACGATCGCTGAGACGTCGTCCACGATCGCAGAGACATGGTCCACGATCAGAGAGACATTGTTGAGGATGAGGGAGACATCGTCCACGATCAGAGACATTGTCCACGATCGCAGAGACCTTGTCAAAGACGAGAGAGACGTTGTCCATGATCAGAGACATTGTCCCATGCTTCGTAGAGACCTTGCGATAGAATCGGCGGAGACTGGGGTCACCGATTTGACGGCACTGCCCGCGATCATGGAGACATTGTCGATGATCACAGAGACACCGTCTATGATCTCAGAGACATCGTCCACGATCACAAAGACATTGTCCATGATCACAGAGACTTTGTCTATAATCTCAGAGACATTGTCCGTGATCACAGAGACGTAGTCCACGATCACAGAGACGTAGTCCACGATCACAGAGACGTAGTCCACGATCACAGAGAGTCTTCGTACAATGAAGAAGTTCTTTGAGACCAGGACAGAGGCCTCCAGGTAATTCACCAGCAGCTTTACATCAACTGTCCAACACAGAGCACTGACATTAAACTGTTCATGTTCAGGATTCAGTATATCAGTACTTCATTTTCTGAAACAGCCTCTAATGTTTGTTAGATGTTGTTGTTCAGCTGTAATGTTGAATATTTCTCTGTGTTTTCATGGTTAAACTGTTGATGAGGAATAGGTAGCAGTGTATTGATCATTTTCCTTTGTATGTTTCTCTTTGATTTCCTCCAGGTGTCACCACTTCATCCACAACATCGTCCACGATCGCAGAGACGTCGTCCACGATCAGAGAGACATTGTTGAGGATGAGGGAGACATCGTCCACGATCAGAGACATTGTCCACGATCGCAGAGACCTTGTCAAAGATGAGAGAGACGTTGTCCATGATCAGAGACATTGTCCCATGCTTCGCAGAGCTCTGCGCAAGAATCGGTAGTGACACTGTGGTTCCTCGATTCGACGGCATGACCGCGATCAGGAGACATTGTTAATGATCAGAGAGACACCGTCTATGATCTCAGAGACATCGTCCACGATCACAAAGACATTGTCCATGATCACAGAGACTTTGTCTATAATCTCAGAGACATTGTCCGTGATCACAGAGACGTAGTCCACGATCAAAGAGTCTTCGTACAATGAAGAAGTTCTTTGAGACCAGGACTGAGGCCTCCAGGTAATTCACCAGCAGCTTTACATCAACTGTCCAACACAGAGCACTGACATTAAACTGTTCATGTTCAGGATTCAGTATATCAGTACTTCATTTTCTGAAACAGCCTCTAATGTTTGTTAGATGTTGTTGTTCAGCTGTAATGTTGAATATTTCTCTGTGTTTTCATGGTTAAACTGTTGATGAGGAATAGGTAGTAGTGTACTGATCATTTTCCTTTGTATGTTTCTCTTTGATTTCCTCCAGGTGTCACCACTTCATCCACAACATCGTCCACGATCGCAGAGACGTCGTCCACGATCGCAGAGACATGATCCACGATCAGAGAGACATTGTTGAGGATGAGGGAGACATCGTCCACGATCAGAGACATTGTCCACGATCGCAGAGACCTTGTCAAAGACGAGAGAGACGTTGTCCATGATCAGAGACATTGTCCCATGCTTCGTAGAGACCTTGCGATAGAATCGGCGGAGACGGGGGTCACCGATTTGACGGCACTGCCCGCGATCATGGAGACATTGTCGATGATCACAGAGACACCGTCTATGATCTCAGAGACATCGTCCACGATCACAAAGACATTGTCCATGATCACAGAGACTTTGTCTATAATCTCAGAGACATTGTCCGTGATCACAGAGACGTAGTCCACGATCACAGAGACGTAGTCCACGATCACAGAGAGTCTTCGTACAATGAAGAAGTTCTTTGAGACCAGGACTGAGGCCTCCAGGTAATTCACAAACAGCTTTACATCAACTGTCCAACACAGAGCACTGACATTAAACTGTTCATGTTCAGGATTCAGTATATCAGGAAAGTGTCATCATAAAAGTAAGCTGCTAAATAAGAATAATGTATAAGTAATCTGTATTAATTGAAGTAATGTAAAAGTGATTAGCAATATCAGAAGTAAGAGGTAATAGTCAAAGTCATCTGTAGTTTGCAACAGTAAAAGTTCTGTGTAAATTTAGAAGTAATATGTAATAAGTAATATATAATGGTAAAAGTAATCTAATACTAGAGGTAACAGTAAAAGTAATCTAATATAAAAACAATGCAGAAGTAATAGTAATCCAAAACAGAAGTAGAAATGTCACGTTATTGTAAGTACTACTACTACTATGAATAATAGTAATAATAATGATAATCATTAATAAAGTATAAAAGGAACTTTGTTTCTAATGTGATCCAGGGAGTTTTACAGAAAGTCAAATATATATAAAATACATAATGTAAATAATTAATGTGAATAAAAATAATGTAAACTGTATGTGGAGGTCAGAACTGGGAAAACACTGAAAATAAAATGGGTAAAATTAAAAGTAACTATGTTATATAGAGATAAAAACTTAACATACAAAGGTTTACGATGCTCGAGAACAAAATACTTCTAAATGGAAAAACTCAGTGTTCTGTGACTTTTATTCAGAAAAAAACACATTGCAACAAAAAAAGGTCATGGAAAAAAGTCAGATTTAAAGAGTGTGAGTTTGAGTCATAGCTGAACGATTCTCGGTGTGACTGATTCACTGAGTCAGTAAACAGAGCCGAGCCCAGCCCAGTCTCTTTATGTCCATATCAGCTCCATCACCCTCATATCAAACACTCACATTAACTTCATAAATTCCTCAGCTGCTCCACCTCTCTCCACACCTCGTCTTCTCTTTCTGTCTTTGTCAGCCTCTTTGTCACATAGCAGCAGAAAACAAAATAAACCTGGACTTTGGTTTGAATCAAACCTGTGACAATGAGGATCCACTTTCAGGCTGCAAACACAATACAGAACAAACTGGGACGGTGAAGCTGCTGCCAAACTCAAAGCTGAGGTCAGCCAGGGAATGGAAATATGATTATTAACAACTGCAGAGCCAATAAAAACACTTTATAATGGTCAAATAATTCAAATTACAAAATGAATACCATAAAAACTGTTAATGATATCACCAGTCCCAAAGTCCCAAAGAAGGAAATATGATAATATTTGTGATATAATAGGAGTGAATATAGTTTAATATTAAACATTTTTTATATTTTTGAGATATATAAAAAATGCTTAAATGAATAAATGTAGTTGACTTTATGTCAGTGACAATCTGAAAATGTATAATTTATATAATATAGCATTTATATTTATGTTATATATTGTTGAAATATATATAAAAAGCATAATTATGACTGTGAGTTTTATAAGAAACACAATGTCAAATCAATCTTAAATAGAAAATTAGAAAATTAAACAGTCATTATTTGTACTGTATCAAGTAGTATATCTGTCAAGGTTTTAAGATCATATCTGTTGATATCTGATGTTTGTTTTTACAAATTTAATGTACAGCAAATTGTATAATTATTCCAATTCAAAAATAAATATACAGAAAATAATAGTAGTGACAATAACACCACAGCAAATTATCACAGAAAAATAGAATATTGGTTTTATGATAAGAATGATTTGTTTTAAAAACATTGTTTAAATATACAAAATATAACTATTGGAGCTAATAAATGGTAATATAATATTAGTTAATATCAGTTGTAGCAGTGGCCATGATCTCAAAACACTTTTAAAAGGAAAATAAAATAAACACATAATCATAGTTAAAACATAAAGTCAGTGTAATTTAAAATAAAAAAGATTTGAATATATAACAAATGGTGTAATTATTGAAATTCTAAAATATTTACAGTAAAAACTAATAGTCTTTGCAATGAAAAACAATATTTGTGTAAGCATAAAAATATAATATTGTTAATGTAATAATAATGATATATGATTGTTAGATTTTTAAAATCTACAAAATGTAAAGAACCTAACAATGAAAAACATGATTATTAACTTTAGTAGTAGTTACAGTAGTGACAATAGTCTTAAATAAAAAACAACAGCAACTTTTATTTCAAATACAGTGTAAAGTCAGCGTTACGATTGTTTTAAATTAAAATGTTAAACAATCAGTATAATTCTAATACATGTCAAATAAATGAAAATGTAAAAATATAATAGTGATAAAAGTGAATGTAGTACATCAAGCAATTTATCAGACCGGTTTTTAGGGTATGAAATATCATAAGCAGTATATTATGATTTTAAAAGTGTGTTTTGTAATAAGCGTGATGTGGGTTGTAGCATTTTCCTTCAAGTAAATATTTTTTTTGTTCTTGTTAATAAAATAAACAGTAATATTTTCAGATGTTCATCAAAATCAGAATTTAAAATTTTAAAAACAAAACAACACACAAATAAAAAGTGTAGTGTTGGTCTTTCCGTCAGTTAATGGGTCATAAAGTGCCACTATTGGTTGATCGTGTACATCCCTGTTCGGTTCTTCATCGGTTTATCCATTTCCTCCTGAAAAAGATGATTTAATTATTATAATAGGAAATCCTCTCCTTCACCTTCTCAGGCTTTATTTTTTTCTCTCTTGATTTAAAAAGAGGTTAGTAGCTAGGACTGACAGTAATGATTTACTGAGTTATAAATAGGTCTGAGTTAGTTTTTACAGTCTGATATAAGTACTTAAGCACTTAAGCTAATGAACTTCCACTCACTCACACTGATGTTTGAGGTGGTGTTTGTCCATTGCCCTGTTGTCATGGCCACATTAATCACATTACAGAGAGGTGTTACCATTATTTCTCCATGTGTAAATGTTGGCTGTGACTCAGTAAAATACAAACACTTCAATAACTTATTACTGTAACCTCCTCAGTCCAATACACACCATTTAATGTACATCACACCCTGCACTATTTAATACATTAAAACTAATATGAACCTCTGTGTAGATGTTGTGCAGGAGTTTCATTATAGTAAAGTAAAATATTTTCCAATGTAAATGATTAATAGAGGCAAAAGTCTTTGGAATTGATGCAGTATTGAACAAGAACAGTGAACCTAGCATTCACTACCAGACTCCATTGACAAAAACAGGAATTTTACCGAGCAGAACACAGGAGCTGCTGGAATATCACTGACTTAATCTGTTTGTTAGTTTAGGTTACTATGTGACTTTCCGTGGTGGAAGTAAAAGTATCACACAATAACACAAACAAACTAACAGGTGGAGGCAGTGGTATTCCAGCCGTTTTCTGTGTTCTATGAGGTAAAATTGCTGTTTTTGTCAATGGAGTCTGGTTGAGATAAAAAGCAGTGTTTCTGGTTAATAAAAAGGCCTATCTCTGTATGAATTTTATCCATAATGTTGTTAGACGAGGCTGTTATATGGCTGCTTAAATCATATGTCCAATAGTTGTAGTTAAACTCTGAGCCCAGAAGGTGAGTAGAAGTTCCTGCGTCAGTGTAAACGACTCAACTCTGTTCTGCTGCAGGGAGGAGGCTCTTTCCCAGGCGTCACATTACAACGCACAACAACACACACACAGCTCTGTGTGTGTGGGGAGGGATGGTATAGCTGTACTTGTGAGGACCAGCTCCTGATAAAGCACCATCCATATAAGGACATTTGCATAGGATATCCATGTTTGTACTCAGTGAGTTTTGACTTACGTATGGCCGCCCGTTGGGTCCTTCGAAGCGGCTGTGGGTGGTGTACAGAGGGATGTCGTCTCTGTAGATCAGGTGGTCGTAGGGACTGTAGCCGCTGCTGTGCCCCCTATAGCAGCAGAGCCACACAAGCTGGAGAGAGGAGGTATTAGCATTGTTAGCTGTGTGACACATTTTAAAGACTGTAGTGACTTTGTGATGTAGCCAATTAATGTTCATGTCTTTCATCTTTGTGTCTTTGGTTGATAACTCAGTCTGACCTGCATGCTGATAATTTTGCTTCCAGAATGTTAAAGGACTACACCAGTAAGTTTTTGTATTTTTATCTAAGCCACAGTGCACAAATGAATTATAAATAAACAAAAGGCTACAGCTTGAAGCATACTAAATCATTTCTATTTAATTATCTTATACTGAAATGGGCGTCCTGATGCAGATAGGCTAGCCTGAAGTGTTGGTTGTTGAGCTGTGTTGAGCAAACTTCTGTTTAGGTCAGTTTTAACAAAATGCCGCCACACTGATGACTACTTCTGAGTAAACGTCCAGTTTACAACCTCAACGGGCTCCTTTTGATGTGAAGGAGGAGCAGCTCTACTCTGAGCTCCTCACCCTCCAAGACTGTGTTGTGCACAGTCTTACGAAAGAAACTCGTTTCAGCCACTTGTATCTGAGATCTTGTTATTTTGGTCACTACCCAAAGCTCATGACCATAAGTGAGGGGTTGGAGCGTAGATTGACTGGTAAATTGAAAGCTTCGGCTCCCGGGCGCCTTCCTGTGAAGGTTTTCTGGGCTCATCCAATCGGGAGGAGACCTCACAGTAGACCCAGAAGGGATTATATATTCCATCTGGCCTAAGAATCCCTTGGGATCCTACAGGAGGACCTGGAAAATGTTACTGGATGGCATCAAATTGTGGGTACACCTCCTACATTTTCACAGTCTGTCTGTCCTGTTACCAGAAATACTGGACTGACTGTTGATGTAGCGCTTCTCTCTTTAAGAAAGTGTTACTGGTGATTGTCAGAACAATGAGAAATCGATCAGATAGCATATTGACCAACCAATTGACAGCGAATGCTGAATCCAACCTGATAAAATTAAGTTGAGCAAATATCAAATATCTAGATCTAAATATCTGATCTATCTGGATTTCTTGGCTGTAGCTTTAGCTGTTAAACACTGAGGTACAGTGGTAGGTACTTGTTTCATTTCAGGTATAAACAGAAAACTCTGGTATCACTCAGCTTCTCTCAAGAACGTATTCCATACAGATACATGGTGCAGCAGAGGTAGCAGCAGTTTCAGGAGGTGTTCAGGGAACAGCACTGAGTGTAGGTCACCTGTGATTTGGCACCATTCAATTGTTGTAGTTTTAAGGCAGTTGGCAGCCTAGATTAAGTATCAGGTTTAACACGGAGTCAGAGTGTTTAAGTTCTTAGCCATAATTCTTTGTTCTAAAATATTATTATTAATTTCCAGGTGTCCAGTCAGTTACTCACCAATGCTATTAGCAGCAGGATCAGCAGCAGTAGCACCAGAGCTGCCAGGACCAGCAGAGCTATCCCCCATCCAGGTACGCTGGCTGCAGCTGAGGTCGTCACATGAGTAGTATTGCTGGGGGAACCGCTTGCAGCGTGTGTCGTGTGTGAGGAAATTGTCGTCGTGGTTACAGAGTTGTTTGTACTGTGATGTTCAGTACTGCTTGGAGATATGGTTGTCATGGTAACATGGGTTGTTGTCGTGTTGTTGGGTCCATGTGTTGCTGCTGTGGTGTTACTGGTGGTGGGACTGTGAGTGGACTGGGTGATGCTGGGACCAGTTGTGGCATTGATGTGGAGTCCAGGCGACACTGACAAGTGGTCAGAAGTGGTTTCTCTGCTGGTGTGACTGGTTTCAGTGAATCTATGTGTTGCTGCCGTGGTGTTACTGGTGGTGGGACTGTGAGTGGACTGGAAGGTACTGGGACCGGTTGTGGTGTTGACGTGGGGTCCTGGTGATGCTGACAAGTGGCCAGAGGTGGAACTGGTTTCCCTGCTGGTGAGACTGGTTTCATTGGATCCATGTGGTGTCAGCGTGACACTGGACGAACTGGTGTTGGGTCCATGTGATGTTGAGAAGGGACTGGTTTCTATGTTGGTGGCGCTAAAGGTGTGGCCGGTTTCCATGGTTATAGTGGATTCATGTCGTGTTGTACTGGTTTCTGTTGTGGCTTTATTGGTTGAGCCGACAGTGTGGCGAGTTACAGGATTAGAAACATCTTGACTCGTCTCTCTGGTAACGGATGGTGAGGTGATTGTTGGGGCAACCTGAGTCGTATTGATTGACACTAAAGCAAAGGGAAGAAGAAGACGACTTATCACTGAGCAGTTCATCAGTCAACAGGCTTTATAAAGGTCACAGTGAATGTATTTGAATCACTACTAAAGTTTATGTTCAGCTACTTTCTCAGTGGGTGTAGCCACTAACCAGCTGACTGAGTTACTGTGACAAGTGGATTCCTCTTACGCAGTTGTTTATTAGTCTTATCTTTAGTCATTTTGATCTTATCTTCTGTGATAAACATATATTCATATGTCATAAACTTATTTCCTCTGTTGCAGCAGAACATGTTACAGCAGCCTTCAGAAACACCTGCAGGTTAAACTGCTTTCACACCTGAGAGTCTAAACCACACATCGTGTTTTCGTTACATTTGATCTGTTTGTTCTGGTTTCATGTTAAAGTTTTGTGAGGGCATGAAAGATCTTCACCTGACATAAGTCTTGATCCCCTACGTTCTGTTGTCATCAACAACTTGTCTCCTATGCTCTGTTGTCACCTACATCCTGTTGTCATCACCTACCTGTACTGAGTCTCCCTATATTTGACAGCGATTGTTTCATAGACAGCGAGTGTCTTGTGTCAGCATGTCATCAATGCGACTAATACTCTCAGAAAATAACTTAGAAGTTTCTGCATTTTCATGTTTTTTCAAGTTGACCTTTGATTTTGTCATTGGATCTAATCACAGTTAAATATTTCTTAACCTTATGTGCTGTTGTAACTATTTTTTTTACTTCTTGTGTTATATTTCTTCTTCTGATGTTAAATAGATGACAAGCCTTAACTTCCTACAACTAGGGCAAAAGTTTGTACCATCCAAAAAAGTGTTTTCACACGCAGATGAACCAAATTGTGGTTCAGTTTGATCCAGACGAGACCACATTTTTTGGTCGGACCGTAGTCGGCACCTTTCACACCTGCTGTTTTGGTTTGAAACACACTGAAAAGTCCAAAGGTCTGAACCAAACAAGGTCAAGACTGAAAACATTGACTAGCTGAGCAACATTAAGTGTACAAATGACCCATAGTTACATGGGTACTTTCTCCATTCAAAAAGAATGATGCCAGTCTTTTAAACCTCATCTAATTTTATATTTGGTCCAGTACAATTCCTTTTCTCTCCAGAACATGTTCATTCGGCTCAGTGCTGTGTTAAAAACATTTTTAATGAATCAGCAGATTAGCAAATCCTGAAAATAGTCATTGGTTGCAGCCTAGAACATGATATTAAACATGAGCAGTAGTTTTAGACTCCTTTACTCCCCCTCCACCCTCCTGTCCCTCTTTAGGCTTTTCTTTCCTTGAGTCTGTAAGCTGAGTGATAATATCTCTCTCTTTAGTCTGAGCTGTTTCTAGGTTTTTTGTCATCTAGATTTTCATTTGAGCCTCAGAGGAATAACCAGTCAGAAAAGTGTGAGAAGGATAAAAAAATAAAGGTTCAGAGTGTTTTTCTTACCTGAGGTGGTGAAGGTGAGAGCGATACAGAGAGCAAGAAGTGTCTCCATCTTCCCTCAGGAAATCCGACAGTTTGTGACAAAGATCTCAGTGTGAGCTGCTGCTGGAGTCTGTTTCCATCTAGAGAAAGACTCCTTTATACCCTTGCCTCACCTGCACACAGGTGAAGAGGAAGGGAGGGGCTACCCCCCACGCCACCCCACCTCAACCCAGAATAGCCTTGGTTTTCCAGCAAGGGCAGGGCTCCACTCTGTGGTCACAGTTTGCATGTTCAGGGCTCAAGTAGTTTCCTAGATCAGTTTCCTTCTTTAACCTGCATTTTATACACACACCTGTTCATCCTCATTCGGCTGTGTCCAGGTGTTTTCATGAAAACAGTGTTTTTGTAACTGAAATGCAGAATATCTCACCACAGTTTTGGCTTAAGAGGACTAACCAGGACCACTAGACTGAATGTCATATAAAAAATTGGAGCACTGCACTTCTAAATCTCTTTATCTGTCACACACAATGTTGCTAAATAATGAAAAAAAAGCCATAGTGTCTTGAAAAAAATGTAAGAAAAAAACTTAAAAATAAAAAACGCTACACCACAGTATAGCATATCGCAAAAAATGTTTTTAAAAATAATAATGTAGTATGTAGTCATCCAAAATCATCAAGAAATGTTATACTATAGTAGGGGGTAACATAATCATAAAAAAATGTATTATAGTAAGGGGTCAAAAACAGCCAAAAAATGACATAGTAAAAGAAGAGGTAAAAAATGGCAAAGAAAAAAAAGTCATAGTATAGTAAGGCATCAAAGACCACTAAAAAATATCAGTATAGTATGGCATCAAAAATGGTCAAAAAATGTCATAGTATAGTATGGCATCAAAAATGGTCAAAAAATGTCATAGTATAGTATGGCGTCAAAAACCACTAAAAAATGTCATAGTATAGTATGAAGTCAAAAATGGTCAAAAAATGTCATAGTATAGTATGGTGGCAAAAACCACAAAAAAATGTCATAGTATAGTATG
>NW_026115672.1:0-29283 GCF_001640805.2 Lates calcarifer | reverse complement strand
TTTTTTATTGACCAAACAGTTGTAAATTTTCACTATCTACCAAACCCACTCAACCCATATTAGTTCCCCTTCCCCTGTTGCTGCATCATAGTCGCCCTTATGAGTTTGCATCCCTGTGAAATACTTACTATAGATGGACTTGTTAGTCTACAAACAACTTAAACTTGTACTTTCTCCATCCAAAAGAATATTTAATGTAATAAATGGACACACGTAATTGTCTAGTCCTGAAATATAAGACAACCACCACCTTTTTAAAACTTATTTTAAAAATGGCCATTACAGTATCTGTTCTCTACAAAACTCTCAGCGCTCAGGTGCTGTCTGTCTGTTGATTCATCCCCTTTTAACAAAAGCAAAAATCCCTTTTAAAATGTTTTAAGGAAATGTTTTACATGTATGAATTCATGCTCAGTCCACTGTGATTTCCTAATAACAACAACATGATGGATGGGATGATAGTTGTTTGTGTGTGTGTGTGAGTGAGTGAGTCATTCTCCTACTTGGGTTTGTTTAGTTTAACCAAATGTAATCCTGACAAGCAACACAGTGCGCTCGGCCAGAAAACACATCATGTCCTTGCTGAGATGGATTATTTTTGAAAACTGTTTACATATGAAATGATGTGTCTACGTGTTTATGTTTTCAGGTGAAAGTCCACAGTGAAACACTGAAACAAAAGATAGAAAATAAGAGATAAATCTCTTCCTCTTCCTCCACAGTGCAAACCATTTATGAGATTATGGTTGGAAAATCCAGCGTCACGCACAACCAACTCTGCAGCCAGCCATACAACTCCCTCGATGACACTGAACATTCACAGGTCGTAAATATGGGAATCTTTCCGTCTCTACCGTTCATTCATGCTATTAACACAGCATGAGACAGGATGCTTGTATAACAAAATGTGAAAGGGCTTCTATAAATCACACAAATAATTTCAGCATGAATTATAAACACTGTGAGGAGACAAAAGGAGTGTCAGAGTATCAGACTGTAGAGAGAGAGAGTCCACAGACAGATCCAGACACATCAGGTCCAGGACTACAGACTGTCCCCCTCATGAATCGGTTTGTTCTGCCTGCCCTTTTCTATTATTTTCTGCACAAACACACACATGCACACACTCAGAGAGACACGCACACTGGCTTATCATTTCTCACACACACATATAAGCTGAGTGGCTGGCAACATGGTGGCTGCAGCATAATTTCATCTGGAGTCAATAACAAACAGATAAGATGGACAAAGAACAGACACACTGTCTCTCTGGCGCGCACACACACACACACACACACACACTGGCTGTCTTATGCCTACATAGATCATCTGTCTATATATAGAGACGACTAAAAGTCCTGACATCACTTCCTGTTGAGCTCTCATAAAGGGTTTCTTTATGGCCTGTTTTGTGGCATTAGGCTGGTTCAGTCTTCAGTGGAGCTTCACTTCACTGATAAACACACTGATAGTGACATTACACTGAATAAATATCAAATTAAAGTTTCTGTTTAAGCTCTCACCTTTTGTCCACACTTAAGACATTTCACCTCATCTTATCTTATTCTTCTTCATTCTTTTTTTCCCTCCTTTCTTTCCATCTTTTGAGAAACGTTAAGTCATTTTATCCAAAGGACAGGAAAGGATTTGGTTGGGGTTACAGTGAGCTGGAAAAGGTCGAAGCATTTTGCTGTTACTGTAATGTAGATCAGATCATTAGGTCAGTAAGATACAGCTGATCAGATGGTTATGTCATCATCTAGTCGTACCTGCTCTGCTGACTCGCCAGGGTTTTTGATTCTTCATCTCATTCAGAAATTAAGAAACATGTTTTTGGCAAGAAAATCTGTGCTCAGCTGCCGTCAAGATTTCATGAACACTGTGTTTTAGTTGTGGTTATATGTAATTTCTGAGTATTGCTGATGCAGCTATGGACTACACCATTAACATAAGTCTGAGGCTCTGAGTCTGACAAGAGCAGAGCTTAATGAGTGAAAATGGTCCAAAGTAAAACCATGAAAACAGGAAGCAGCATCTTCAGCATGAGATGAAGTTCAGCTGTTTAGAATCACAACTAATTTTCGGTTCTCTCCCTCTCTCACACATCCTGTATTCTCTATATCTAATGCTATGTGTTAAGTGAAGTGCTAAGTGACCGTTTTGCATATCTGGTGGAGTGTGTGTGTGTGTGTGTGTGAGTGTGTGTTTGTTATCAGCATGTGATTAGTCCACGTTAATCAACACTTGCCCGTTAAAGTATAACAGCCACACATGCTCAGTCACATGATGAGCAGAAAAAGGTGAATGTGTGTGAGTGTTATCTGTGTGTGTGTGTGTGTGTGTGTGTGTGTGTGTGTGTGTGTGTGTGTGTGTGTGTCAGCAGGTGTGTCAGGTCTGAAAATATGAAAGCTCACCTTTGGACCGAACTGGGTGTGGTGCTCTAGTTAACAAATGATAAAGGTATGTGTGTGTGTGTTGTGTATGTTTGTGAAACTCCACCCAACATGCGTTTTTTTTCCTTTCATAATTTCCAACCCTTCCTCTTGTGCTGCCACATTTTCATTCTTCGATTACTGTGACAGAAGTTTCACAGTAAACATGCTAAGACGGTATAATATCACAATACATGGTAATAACAGGATACAACATTACCGTAAATACAGTAATAACAGGATACAGTATAACAGTAATTATGGTAATAACAGGATACAACATTACCGTAAATACAGTAATAACAGGATACAGTATAATCAGTAATTATGGTAATAACAGGATACAATATTACAGTAAAATATCACAGTAAATATGGTAATAACAGGATACATTATAACAGTAAATATGGTAATAACACGATAAAATATCAAAGTAAACACAGTAAAATAAACAGCCTTGAATTCATTCAAACCTTAATGACGGAGTTGTGAGCTGCATATTGAAGTTTTGCTGAACAAACATCAAATACACTTAAAAACACAAAAGCAGGTTGGTTGTTTTGAGGTTTAAGACACACTGAGTGGAAATTACTTTGAATGCCTCTTAGTGTCTCTCATGAGATTCTTTTATGTTCTGAATTCTTTGGGTTTTAACAGCTGCTGAAGAACTCAAAAATCCTGCACGGTGTTTTGGTTCTTCAGCTCACTTTTGGTCATGGCTGTAGACGCTATGCAAATGTGATATCGCTACCAAGGTCAGACTTAAAGCCGGTGTGTGATGAATAACAATGTGTGTGATCTGTATGCAGGGAGTTTCCTCTTTGTGACTCATGTAAAATGCATGCACTCTCTCTCAGTAAACGTCACAACTCAGCACCGATGAACTAGCCACATGTCAGCAGGTTGACCAGCTACTATAAACAAAGCAAGTCATGGTGGGAGCAGCTGGAGTCAGACAGAGAAATAGCCTGGTTCTCTGGTCCTGTAGTGACTGCAGTGTCTTTGTTTGACTGGGGAAAAGGTGCTCCGCTGTGGGTCATGGCCGGAGCACAGTGCTGTGTAAACAGGGGATGGGACTCTCTAGTCCATATAATCCATCCTGGCTTTCACATGCG
This sequence comes from Lates calcarifer, assembly GCF_001640805.2. Taxonomy (NCBI): domain Eukaryota; kingdom Metazoa; phylum Chordata; class Actinopteri; family Centropomidae; genus Lates; species Lates calcarifer. Next base: position 25,736 of record NW_026115672.1, on the reverse strand, counting down.
TTTTCTCCCTGTGCTGATTAATGGACAAATACATACAGAACTGGTTATTGTTGCCAAATATTGACACTCTTTATGGCTCTGTGTCGGCGACAGCTGTGGGTTTGTCCATCCATTTGTTCTTAACGCTTGAGAGAATTTCTGCAAATTTGGCACAAATGTTCACTCGGACTCAAGGATGAAAAGATTAGGTTTTTATGTTCAAAGGTCAAAGTCACTGCAACTGGTGCAATATATCTGGAGGCAGTTTCATTACATCTGGCACAAACGTTTCTCAGGGATGAGCTGATTAAATTTTGGTGGTCAGAGGTTAAAGGTCAAGGTCACTGTTACCCCTCAAAACATAAATCTAAGCATTCACATGCTAATTAACCACAACTGGACTGGCTGGTGGAGGCATACAACCTTGAGGTGGTAATTCTGGTTTGTTTCGTCTTACCAGAGAGAAAAAAGAGACTCAAGAATTGAAACCACAGTGGGCCAGTGTCTTCTTGACAAGTACACAAATGGTTACTGCTTTACATAATCAGCAGTGTGATATTTTCTCTTTGCCCTGAGTTTATATGGTGACACTTAGAAAAGTGGGTTTGTCTCTCAGGAAATGACTCAGTTTTCCAAAAGTGGAGGAGAAAAAAAGAGCAAAAAGAATTTAAATCCAAGAAACAAATCACAGTTTGAAGCAGAAAAATGTTTTATTATTATCATTAAACCATGAACAATCAAACCGAGCCGACCTGATTCTGTAGAATTATGTACCTGTTTGGTCTGGTCTAATTAAGTAGTTGCCAATTTCCTTCTCTCAGAGCTGGCATAATGAAGTAACCTCGTTATCTGTAATTAACACGTTCCATCACAGTGACATCACCAACTGTTTGTGTAATAATGTACAACAAACATTAATGGGACGAGGAACTGTAGGCAGTTTATTTCATTTCATTTTTCTCTTGTCTTATTGTGATAATGACTCGAATTCTGGTCAGTGAGCAGACGGATAATTACTGAACACACACACAGAGAGAGAGAGAGAGAGGGAGAGAGAGAGAGAGAGAGAGAGAGAGAGAGAGAGAGAGAGAGAGGGCATCTGTCCTGGTCTGTTTAAGATAACACACACAAACCATACATGTATAATGACAGAGTGCTTTGTGAAACCTGATATGAGGAAGATTAAGACAGGGAACTGGGTAAAGGTTGGAGGTTAAAAGACAGATCATATTTCTGGAAAAAGGAAGAAATGGTTTCTTTAACTTTATTTTTGTTTCCACATCCACAGCTGTTTCCAACCAAACATTCACATGATGAAACGGTAAATTCAGAAAGCTGTCTCAATCAAAGATAACCTTCAATCAGAAAACCAGTGATGATGAGGCAAGATCAGAAGTTATAAAACCTTTTTCTTTAGCTTTAATGTGGATTAATGTATTGTCTGTGCTCAGATTTGACTGAGATGTTACACCGAGGAGAACGCAGTCATTTCTTTTTACCTTTCTCTGAATCTGACTTATTTTTTCAATGTATATTTCAATAACATTTTTTTGACAAAAACAGTTAGTTTTGGCAATAAATTGCCAAAAATGGCCATGATCACTTCTCATAGACCAAGGTGATGTCTTTACATGTCTTGTTTTGCTCAACAAACAGTCCAAAATCCATAAAATATTCAGTTTACTATCATTTGTGGCAAAGACAAGCATCAAATCCTCATACTTAAGAACGTAGACACTGCAAAAATTTGACATTTATGCAAAAAAAAAAAAAAAAGTTTGGTCGACCTGACTAAATCATGCATCTTTAAAGAGCATCATCTGTTCCTGTTTTCTCCTGTGAAACTATCCCTGAATCATGAATCAAGCTCCTCTCAGACCTGCACTGGACTCATTAGATAAATCTAATACAATCCAATGCAACAGAGTTTACTGTGACGATGCCTAATGTTGACAGGTTTTTGCTGACACTCTCACAGAGGTGTTAATGAAATTACACTGTGTTAGCATTGAATTTATAGTAGTGGTGTTGTACTTGACTGCACTGCATCACATTATATTGATATTTTTAATATTCTGCATGCCCCATGTATCTAAATATGGAGGGCACGTTTCATTACAATCTAGCCCTGTACAACACCATCTTTGACTATGACCTCAGTGCTGATAATAATAATAAAAATAATTGACACATCTCACTTTCTGTCTCTCTCCATAAGAGTCCTGTCATGAATGACGCTGTAAGGAAGAGTTATGTTAAAGTCACCTACTGTGTGTTCGAATGATTCGGCTGAAATGTGATGTATTCGGTGTCAGAGAAGAGATTCAGATTCTTTCAGTCTTTCTTGTTCTTGAAATGGCTCCTACACCCTCCCACCAAGTCTTAGAAGCACTGACCGAGGCAATTGGCCGCATCACCTACAGTACACTACAAACCACCACTCAGGAGAACACACATGTATCAGCAGCACTGGTAATAGCAGCGCTTCCATAACAGGGTGTGTGTGTGTGTGTGTGTGTGCGTGTGTGTGTATGTGTGTGTGTGTGTGTCCATGACGGGGCACTAAACAGTGAAAAATGGAGGACAGCCTTTGATGTGCACTTACATAATCTGTGGTGATGGGCTGGAATACTACACTTAGGCAACACACACTCACACACACACACACACTTTGGAAAGTTGCCGTATCTCCAGCTCTGACCTCTGGTTCTTTATCAGCAGAACAAAGTGCCTGTGAATCTGTTTTTCCATGCTGCCATTTTTTACAGCACGTTGTATCTTCTCCTGGTTTCTAATCACTATAATTGAATTGTTATGCACCACTGTTTTTTACAATTTCACAATCGCTCCCAGTTATGAATTTAAAAGGCTGACTCCTGTCTTCAGCCTTTATTGGAAGTGTGTTTAGCTCGTTGTATAGCTGTGCACCTAGACGCATTGTGAGGGCAGAGGAGCGAGGATTTATAGATTAACTCTGTTGTGGAGAGGATATTGCCAGACAAATTCAATTTCAGGGTACAGGAGGTTGTAAATGTTTTCTGTCGGGGAATTCTTTCGTTTCCATGTGACAATCAGAGAACATTTTTATTTTTTAATCATCATTACTGCTGTTTTTTTCTTTCCTTTTAGACCTTTGATCCCTTGAGTGTCACTGATGTGCTGATTCATTTCTGAAAGATGAAATGTGACTCATTCGTAAACAAGAAAATGTACTTTTTAAAATTTATATTGTTGTTGCTACTTCATAAACTCAGCAGACAGCTCAGGGAGAGCAGATATTTACCACCTAATCATGTGTCTCAGAGGAGCAGCGCCAACCGATAATCAGTTTATATCGTAACGACCTCAGTGATTCAGGGGACTCCTTTAATAATCTAAGATGAGAAACTCTTCACTAATTGGCCCAATTAGTCTCTGTGCTATTAATTAACTGATCTGTCTGCTGCTGCTGCTGCTGCTGATGATGATGATGATGTCGGGGCTGCTGTGTGTTCAGGCCGCGTCCTGTCTCGATCTAGTTTATAACAACCTGTCTCATCCCTGTCTCTTCTTTTTTATTTTTTTCTCCTCTTCAGCGACAAACCAGAGGAACATGTTTACCCCCTGTTTCCATGGTAACTGAGAGGAGCATGCACACCCAGGTCCAGGAGTTCATCTCAGTGTTCGTCTTTTCCGCCTGCCTCCTGTGAGAACTACACTACCCACGATTCCTGTTCCCTGTTGAGCTGACGACCCACAGTGTGAAGTTTAGATCAGTTCAGCAAAGACACTCCGAGGAACAACAACAACTACTACAACAACAACAGCAACCACCACCACCACCTAACCTTCTGTGAAGAGGACATCACAAAATGGCCAACAACACGGCGGACCACCCTCCGGGGAATTCGGTTGCCGAGGGCAACCATGACGGGGACTTTGGGATCTCCATGACGGATCTGAGGGGCCTGATGGAGCTGCGGAGCGCCGAGGCCGTCAACAAGATTCGGGACACGTACGGAGACGTGCAGGGCATCTGCCGCCGCCTGAAAACATCACCGATAGAAGGTAAGACGCGTCCAACACACGAGTCAGTACACTTTTTGTTTTTGCTGAATCACATTCTTCCTCAGATATTCCACAGCCTCATGGTGTTAGTAACCACTGCTTAGAACAATAAATCATTTAATCAAGATGTTAGAGGAGGATTTAAATCAGGGAGCTGCTGGTTCACATGTCATCATCTGCAGTGTTGATTTCTTTGTCAAGTATGTTTGACCAACACAAAAGGGGGATACACCCTAATAAACCCTCCCTCTCTTTCTCCTTATTGCTCTGTACATAAAATGTGACAGTAAAGATTGCAATGGAAATTAAAAAACAAAAGATGAAAAGTCATTTGCTAAAGGAATGACCACTTTTTTTGGCTATAATTAGACCGTAGGAAAGAAGTTGCCTTTGTGCTCTTCCTAGCTTAAATATGGAATCTGAAGCTCCCAGTACAATAAGACAAGATCAAGTTCAGTGTGGATCTTATATCCACATTATCAGGGAGCGCTTTAAAGATTTTAGTCCAGAACCTCTCTATCCTGGGACAGAGAGCAGAGCTGTGGAGGAGATTTGCCAAAACAAAACAGTGTGGCCCCTAGTACTGCAGGGGCTCCCAAATCCTCAGTTTCCTCTGTTTGTTTGCACCACTGATGTTCAGCATCAACAAATGAAGGTGCTGTGTTACTGCGTAATCTTGTGACCTCTACTCTTACCCTGCTTCATAAAAATCTAGTTTTCACTCGTTAACAAGGGTCAAACATCAAGTTTTTTCCATGTTGCATTGGAAAAAACAGGGCAACACAAGATAACAGGCTCTAAAACTTTACAAATCATCTTATCTCAAAATGGCCTAAATGGAAACTTGACTGTCATGGAAACAGAAAAGGGAAATGGAAAAAAGAGAGCAGAGCAGCTACAGGAACATCTTGTTTCTTCACCTTTGTTTCTACTACACCCTGACTCTCTAAACTACGTCTGATCTGGACCAGACTTTGGCTCTGGTAACTCTACTGCCTCAACACTTCAGCTGACAGCGCTGTCATCAGAGACACTTGACATGTGTTAGGATTTTATTACTGAGCTTAAGAGCACAGTGCAATGCCAAACATACACCAGACTCCAGAGAAAAAATATCAGATTTATAGTAAATGATCTGGATCTGCCCCAAAACTTAACGAGTTCTCTCCCCAGAGCCGTGACTCATCCCTCCACTAAGTTTGGTGCAAATCGGTTACATAATCCTGCTGATAAATAAACAAACTATAACACAACAGCAGACTTTTTATTGCAGTGACTGTGTCTGTGATGATGATCGGGCTGATACCTGCCATGTAGGAATTTATTGTTTAGGTTTAGTGACTCTACCATGAATTATATACTATTATAAACAAGTTGGGGAATCAGAGTAGACTTGTAAAACTGATTTGGTTGCAGCACTAACACACACACACACACACAGATCAGGAGGTGACAGTGTGTCAGCCACCAAGCAGTGATAATTCACACAAACAGACCGACAACATTTCTGGTTGACACACTTCTTATTTTGTGGTGAAAGATGATCGGTTTGGATTTCAGTCAGAGCTTCATACGAGGCCAGAAAATGGCCGACAAGCTGCTGTTTGTTATTTCCCTCTCCCTGTCTCATCCTTTGATCCCTCTGTGTGTGTGTGTGTGTTTGTGTGTGTGTGTGTGCGTGCCTGTGTGTTTGCAGTCATCGGTCCATTCCAGGATTGAAATTAGTTCCAGCCCGTTCCCCTAATGGCTCCATAGATCATTGCTCTGTTCCATTTAGTAATCAGAGGACAGCTGTAGTCGCGTCCTCCACGCAAGAAATTACTCACTTTAATGAAGAAAGTGTAATTATATTTTCACTGCAGAGAGAGAGAGGGAGAGGGGGGAAAATGGGGGAAACCTAAATACAAGATTGAGGGCAAACACACACAATGATTGACTGTTACAGTTAACGAGGGTGGACTAGTGTCAATCCAGTTTCAGTCCAGATGCGGTTTGCTGTCTCGTCTTTTCTCATCACGTCCTACATCAGCATCATTATCTGAGCTTATACTCACATGTAAGAGTTCTCCAGTGATTCAGTCTCATAGAGCTGGAGCAGCAGAGACTTTCAGTGTCAGTGGGAGGAACAGGAAAAACCCCTCGTATTCCGAGCATCCACACATTAATCTGACGTTGTTGTTAGCATATGATAAGATAGATAGCCTCCATTAGCTACTTTTGTTGTGTCATATTTAGAGCTGCAAAGACAAGTTGATTGATTGAAATAAAATTAATTGGCAGCTATTTTTTATTGATTAATCATTTCAGTCAAACATTTTCTTTGTCTTTCGATACACTAAACTGAATATATTCTGGGTTTTTGGTCGTTGTTTGGGTCTCTGAATTTTTATTTATTTACATTTTGTAGTCTAAATTAATAAAATAATAGTTTTGTATTTGTAGAAGTTCATTACCAAGTGGAATCATATACAAACAAACAGTGTGTAGCTCTTAAAAATTAACTGAATCTATTGTATTAGTGTTAATATTGGACTTTATTTTGATGTAACCACCAGAGAGTGGGAGATATTATTATCTCCATTTTAGAATTACAAGTCAGAGGATGATGTAAACACTTTTTTTCACTCGTCTGCTCGTAATTACAGTTTAAATGATGTGATGTGAAAGCAGCATCGGTTCCTGGTGTGGTTCAAACTCCAAAAACACATCCTTTTAAATCTGATCTGATCTGAACAAAATGATGAGTTCGATGGAATGTTGGTTCAGAGGTCGTCATCTGCAGCTTTTCATCTAAATTCACCTGTCTTTATTTGTCGTTTTCTTTTAGTTACTTTGGTGGTAAATACATAGCATTTCCTGTGGCTACTTCACAATAAAAGCCACCCCATAGTTTTAATGCGAGGCATCAGCAGCAAGAGATGTTTGGTTTTCCTTAGCAGCACGCAGCTGTTTCCTGTTAGTCTTTTATGCACACAGAGGTAAACCAAAGTCTGGACTGAAATAATGAGAAGCTTAATGATTATAACTTGAGTTGTTGTCATGTGCACAATAACGAGGCAGTTCAGATCAGTTGTGTGTCTCTGTGACAGAAGGGAAACCTGCAGGAAACCTGAGTTTCACACAGAGGTTTTCGATTTCTCACCTGAATCTGATTTCTCACATTAACCAGGTTTGTTTTGTCAAGGTCAACGGTCAGTGTCGGTGCTGAAACTGAAACTGAGATGAATCCTGTTTCTCACATCCTGAAACACAAACGTAAAACCTGCTCTGTGTGTCTAATAGCCAGCTGACGGTTAGCTAACCTGATTAGCTCAGTAACAGAGGCGTCATGTTAGCAGTTAGAGACTTCACACAGTTATATTTAACTTTGTTTCTGTGTCAGCTCGTTGCTCGGGCTGCGATAATGAGATGTTTCTTCTTCAGCTGCTTTTACTTTCAGTCTGTAAAATCAGCTCCTGATTGGACGCTGGGATGGCTGCCATTGTCCCGAGTTCAACCTGACCACACACACACACACACACACACACACACACACACACTCACCCGTCCTAAAACACACCAACAGGGCTCAGCTGTAGCTGTGTATCCCGCTGGTTAATGTGTATTGATGAATCAGTCTGTTGCCTCTCTGGAGGTCATTGATCGTCCTTCTCGTCATTTTACAAAATCTGAGCGTATTTCATGTTGAGAGGACACGTGGCCTCTGAGCATGAGACACACAGCCGGATGTAAACTTTATTTAAACAGGACATGGATTACAAAGAGCTTCACAAAGAGACACATACGAACCTAAAAATAAACGACTATTTTTAGGAAAATGCTAATGAACGGCGGCATGTTCTGTCACCGCTCAGGAGATGATTTCTCTTTGCCTCTGTAGCGTCACTTTTATTCCTTGTAAAGGAGTTAGTGTCTTCAAATAAACATCCACGACTGAGAGCTGAAACCAGCAAAGAAAAATGGATTTAAACAGTAACTGACTGTGTCATCAGCTGATGATCAGATGTTCAGATTTTTATGGATGTTTTCTCGTGCAAATAGTGTCACAGAGAACTTGTGATGAGATAAAAGTGATTTGAAAAATACTGGACAGATGAAGTTTGTCTTTCTGTTTTCCAGTAGCCACTAGTCATTAGTTTTAATCGAAACAAATTGCATTTCGAGGAGGTTTCTGTCCTTTATTTATTATCACAATGACTGACTAACTATCTAACATCTCCCTTTATAGGCGTGCTTTTAATGTGAAGAAACAACAGGAAGCAGCTGGAATGAATTAGTATGAAAACATTATTTCTGTTGAGAAGAGAAACTCAGATCAGCAGTGGTGAGTGTAACATGGCTCTCTGTTGTTGTGTTGATGAATTAAAGTGGTGGAGAATTTAACCTCCCACCCTCCTCAATTAGTGACTGGCTCTTAGTCGAGACTTTAACTTTATTTGAATTCTTTATATGAGAGTTTATGGCAATTGCTTGTTGATTAATTAACGAGTCGTCTCAGCACTAATTGTAACCACGCGGAAACGACAACAGCTGTGATTGGTCGGTTTAGGCTGCAGTGAGTTTCCCTCTCCTTGTCTCTGATCCGTAATAGTTGACAGTGAAGACTACACAGCGAGAACGTCTCGCTAAGATATGTACTGAGCAAACCGTTAATCATCAGTCAGGCTTAAATCTGAGTTATACGGAAATCAGTGCACACACACACACACACACACACACACACACAGTAGTAGTGTTAGTAGTGTAAGTAGGTTCAGAGGTTCCTCGGCCTGCTGCTGGCGTGTTGGATCTTCTAGAGCTCGGTGGTGTGAGAAGTCAGCGAGGGCTGCGTGACCCGAGTCCTATTCACTGTAAAACACACACACACACACACACACACACACACACACACAGAGCCTCAGGTCATCCATGTCTCTGCCAGTCGAAGCAGAATGCTCCTCTAAACGATCACCATGAGAGAGAAAGACACCGAGACATGCAACGCTCTTCATGTCTTTCCTCTCTTGTATCAGGTTTTTCATCCTCTCACGTCTCTTATGATGAACTAAAAGAAACTGGTATCTAGAGTGTATCTCGCCCTCTGAAATCCTCTCTCCTTCAAAAATCTGAAAATAGCTGAGAGACACAAATGTAAAATATTCTGTATGTAATTTAGTTCCTGTAAAAAAAAAAAAAAAAAGTATAAGCCTGAGGACTTATGAAGCTCAGTCATTGCATCATTCTGCAGCAGAGGATGTGAGTGTCTGTATTAAAGGCAGGTTTATTTATCTCTGTGGATACTGACGATAGAGCTGGCTCCTGTAAATTAACGCTGTGAAAAGGGAACAGTCTGACAGCAGATGAGGTTACAAACATGAAGAATTTATTTTGATTATACAGAGGAAATGGGATGTGGTAATTTCCTTAAAGAAAGAAAAAATGTCCCAGGATCTCTGAAGGACCCAGCTGTGTCACACATGCATTATATTACTCACCATGCATCAGTAAAATAAGTGACAGTAAAGGAAACATAACTTAAAGCTGATTTTTCATTATAGTTGTTAAGATTTTGGAGAGATCTGAGTGTGTATCATTCATCCATTTGTGTACCTTGTGTACTGGCCGTTGGTCATGTGCTAGCCCCGGCTTATGCCTCTTGTGTATTTACCATTACATCCGAGTCACAGAGCATCTGGTTTTTCTAAAAAAAACTAAATACACCTGGTCCCCGGACTTCAGATATCTTACTGTGTGTGTGTGTGTTTGTGTGTGCGTGTCACCACATACCTTTGCATGCTATTAAGCCACATATCTTCATGCATTCATAAGCACAGTGAAAGAGCTTTTTGTCCAGAAGAACCAAAGGAAAAAACTGAAAGATGTCTGACTGCAGCTACATTTAAACGGTCAGCAGCTACTGTTAAATATCGTTAATTAGAACCAAATTTCATTTAGACAAAGTTCCTGAATAGCTCCTTGTATTTAGATTGTGTTTAACATTTTAACATTTTCTTGAAAAAACAGGCTTGTTGAAAAACATTTGTATTTCTTAAAGTAAGGTATGGAAAAATCATATTAGTACTGATTTATAAAATGTACTTACTGTGTACGCTTATAAAAGGTTACAAACAGTCTGTAATTTCTGTTTTCATGCAGCTGAAACTTTCTCAGTTTAAACTTTAACTTCTCTTGAAGTACTTGAGTGAACACAAACCGTGACACAAGATAAATACTGTGCATGAGATAACCATTTTAAAGCCAACATTATATAACTATTAAAAACATATTTTTGTGATTTTTTTTTTTACACCTACCTGACGTTGTTTCAGAAAAAGAAAAGAGGAGTCTTAAGAAACACACTCGATTCACTTCATTAAATTAAATTAAAGTTTAATTTAAATCTTAACAGCTGGATTTCCTGCTTGAATTTTGTCAGATACAGCTGAAACTGAGGCGTGAGCCTAGCATCACCTGTTTCTGTGTATGTCAGAGACTGCTAGTCCATCTGTGGGACGGCAGTGAGTGAAAGCCATTGCAGGATGATGATAGAAAAGATGGAGCTGGTGGATGAACCACAGAGATGATAAAGGAACAGGTCCTCTGTGTCTTTGTAATGGACATCAAAACGACTGGATGTTAATACCTGCTGCTGTAGCTTAATCTGTCATGGGGAGAATGAATGAAAGTGAAAGCTGTGTGTGGTAAAAAGCTGCACATTGGCAGATGAGGCTGTGAAATTGTAAGAGACCTCTTTTTGGACCAATGAAGTCCATTTTCTGCTGGAAGCTGAAATTCATAAACATCTGTGACAGGCAGTGTGCGCAGCGAACCGCTCCGCTGTTATGTTACTGGAACAACATCATCGCGGAGCTTTAATCTGCATCTCCACGGGGACGTTCACCAACACAACAAGCTCATGCCAAGCACCAGATGAAAACCCGCCATCACAATCACAACACTGAACCAGAAAAAAACAGACTCGTATCGATCAAACAGCCAGTAAAGCTCTGTGATTCTGTTTGTCTTTATTTTAGTGTGTCAGGAGCTTTCGGCGTCAATCACTGGCTTCAGATTGATCAAACCAAACTTTGAACTAAACCACAGTGAGATGAAATACGGCTGTTGATGACTTTGACAACCGGTGTATTTTTAAAATCTCTGTCTTTCTCATCATGAAACTTCTGCTTCAGCTCTAAACCACAGAGATACTCAGTCAGACATGTAAGAAAGCCGCACTGTCGGTCAAATAAACTGATGTATATTCATGTATCCCCGTCTGTGGTGGAGTACTGTGTTAATACAACAGCTTTTATGTTTGAAAATCTCACCTAAGATCTTTTCACGGCATCTCATTTAACTTCACCTCGCCTTATTCTGCTGCCTCCAACCCAGGGTGTGAAATTAGCACCCAGCACTCGCCAAGCGCAAGTAAAAATCTACGATGGCAAATAAAATAAATTAGGTCAGTTGCCATTGGTGAGTTGCTCAAATGGGCCTACTTCACTGCAGATCAGCAGATCTGCTCACTACAACAAATAACTTAATTGACTGTGTTTTTTGATTGACCCTTGCTGTCTCCACTGTCACTGTAGCTCACTGCAAGAGATGCAATGATGCTACCTAGCTTTAAGCGCTAATCCTTAAGAGAGTCTGCAAGTATGTGGTGAAGTAGAGCAACCAGAAAAGGAAAAATCAAGTAGAGATTGAATTTATTATGACAGCAATTACATAGTTTTTAATTAGTTAATTAAATTTATTTTGACCTGACCACACCTCATCTCATTACCCCTCATCAATCTTATGCCATCTCATGTGATCTCACAAAACCTACTCTCATATCACTTCATCTCATCTCATCTGATCTCACTTATTTTATCTCTTCTTCGTCCTTTAATCTCTTCTTCCACCATATCTCATCTAATCTCGTCTCCACTCGTGTCCCCTTCCTCCTCTCACCTCTCGTCTTACTTCACGTCATCTTGCATCCTCATCTCATCTGATCTCATGAAACCTAAGCTCATCTCATCTTGCCTCATTTCCTCTCATGTCTTCTAATCTCATGTCACCTTACCTCATTTTACCTCATCTCATCTAATCTCATCACTCAATTCACTCCCTCTTCACTCATCTCACTACCCCCCTCATTTCATCTTCCTCCTTAACGCTCATCTCTGTTCACCTCATCTAATTGTAGATACTCTTGTCTCTTACCTCTGCCAGATTTACTGTTCAGTTGTTGAATAATTCTCCCACAGAATTATGGTTTTATGACATGAGTGATGAGGAAACTAGTCATGTTGTGGTTGCTCTGGAAGCAGATAAAACCTCAAAATGGCGGAAACTATTATCTCGTAGTTCTACTGGATTACTGCATCCAAAGAAAAAAGAGACACAGATGGAAAAAAGTAATGAGCAGGAGGAGGAGGAATGGGAGGAGGAAGAGGAGGGGTTTTCTTCATTCAGCCTGTCTCGAGAGAATAATCAGAGATGGAATAAGAGGCCATTATTAAAACATATAAAGACAGAAACATGTCTTAGCTCATGTTCGTGCTGACTTACAGAGTCCTCCTCCATGAGAAATCCTGGCAGTGCGGTCTGTTGACATTCAGATCACGTTCCACTGCACATCTCCCAACTCCACCAAGAATCCACAGCGGCCATGTTGCTGCCCACACAGCCGTGCAGAGGAAGACACAGATTTTCAGGTTCTACTGAAAAATACCAGATTTATAAAAAAATAAATAAATAAAAAAAAACGGGTCGTTAAAAGTAGTTTTCATTCAGACTCATCCCTGTGCACTTGGAAATTGCTGCAAATAAACAGTGAAGTTAAAGCTAACGAGGTCCTGCCATGAGCTCAGAAAATCCTCCAAAAGTGAAGCTAAACACGACCTCCTGATTACCCTTTGTTAATTAATATAATGCAATAAATACACTGGAAATGGTGTTTTTAAAATGAAATTTTCACCCAGTTTTAATGAAAGCCAAAAGCAAGGAGCTCTAAAGACACAGCCCTCCCATGTCGACTGAGAAATCTCTTTATTTTTATTGTCTTTATATGGAGAACGAATGAGCGGATAGATGTGAGTCACTGCTGGAAAATGACAGTCACAGCTCTGGAATCAATAACTCACAGATATTGTTTGGCCTTCAGTAAGCAGAGGATCGTCAGAGATCTGTCTGTGCCGGGACAGGAAGCGAAACATCAGACATTTTTCAATTAACTGAACTAATCAGTTAGTTGTAGACGTCTTATGACTGATTTTTATTTAGAGGATGCTGCTACACTGCAATTCATATTCAGTTTTATTCATCCAAACCTTTGTGTCTTACTCTATTTTTATCATTTATGGTTTTTGATTCTTGGTTGTTAGAGTTTTATCTAATCATTTTTTGTTCGTGATTTCCACATGATTGTGTAACCGGGATCCTCAGTAGCTGATCCAGACCGGGTTGTTCTGATCAGGTGGTGTGGTGCTGACGTGGAGCAGTTTGGCTCTGGGTGAAGCAGCAGATTGTTTGTACAGCAGGGGTGGGTTCAGGTCAGCTCAGGCTGCCATAGACTCATCTTTAACACAGACACAAAAACACACACACCCATCGACCCACACAAGGGGCCACAGGATGATTGACAGGAAGAGGATGATGAAGAAAACCTAGTTCTGATGTTTAAAGTTAGATTTATTTCTTCCGATTTTTCTCTGATATTTGCTTTTTTCATGTGAGTTATGGGATCATTTTAGCTCATCAGGCTTCTGAAAGTTATTAAATTAAAAATATTTTCTCTTTGATTGAGCTGGTCACAATTGGTAGACAAATGGAGTCGGTGACAAAGGGTCGTTTTAAAGGTCAGAAGATGTTGGGGAACCGCTCCTGGATACAACAGACAGGCATCAGTGAAACCTAGAAAACTAGGCAACTATACTTACAGTCATTTACATTTCAAATCAGATATGGGCTGCACCTGAATGCACCATTTGTTTGACCTTTTAGTCCTTTTTTCTCCAACTGTCTCTCCAGACAGAAAGGAGGAAATGATGAAGACAAAAAATACATAATTTTTCTGGGTGGGACAAATCTGTTGGTGATTCGCCCAAAGCAAAAAGAAAAAAAAAAAAAACTGTATATGGAAACACTGCAGTCCTTCCTTGCAACAAAAGTAGGTCATGTTGCAAAACTGCTTTTCATAGAAATCTGTAAAATCTTTACCTTGATTAACTGTGGTGCCTCCTCTGCCCCCTCGCTGTGTGTGTAGGTGCACACACAACAAACACACTTTCACTGAAGGTTGAAGACAGGATTTGGCTTTTTAAGTCTTTACTGGAGGCGTGTGTGAAAACAGTATTGGACAACTAATTCAATAATAGTGATTACAGTAGCAGTGAGATAAACACCAGTTAGACCTAAGGTAATGAGTTGGTGCAGGATTCACAGAGCTGTCAAATTAGTTGTGTTTCATGCAAGGAAGAAACAAAAATGTCACCAATTAAAATCACTGTTAAATCCCCTACTGACCCAATGCAGCCTGCACCTTTTTTGTTGTAAATACAAGTAAAAGTTTTGGCTCTAATCAGTTTGCACAGCCTGTTACACATTTGTTAAAGTTGGGAACACTTTTTTGAGAAGGTCATGAGGCCTGACAACACCACGTCCACCACAGATACTGGATTTAAAAAGACAATCCTTGGTGCTAGGTTACATTCAGCATCGTTACTTTGTGTTGCAGTAACACTAGATGTTTCAAAAGAGCTGTGATGCAAACTTTTCAGTATGATATTGCATGTTAACTTTATTTACTTTCCAGAAATACTCTTTTACCTTTTGTTTAAAAAGCAAAGCACGCTCCCAGTTATTTCCTCTTTATATTCTCTGTATTGATGTGAATATTAATATGTTGTGTTTGTGTCCACAGGTCTGTCTGGTAACCCTGTCGATCTGGAGAAACGTCACACAACATTTGGAAAAAACTTCATCCCCCCCAAGAAGCCCAAGACGTTCCTGCAGCTGGTGTGGGAGGCTCTGCAGGACGTCACGCTTATAATCCTGGAAATCGCTGCCATCATCTCGCTCGGCCTGTCCTTCTACCATCCACCAGGGGGCGACAGTGAAGGTCAGTGCAGTTGGACAAAATTATGTTTTATGTATTTGTTTATTTTAACTTTTATTTTTATCTATTTATTTCTTTTAGTTATTTGTTTGGTTTTGTAATACAATTATCGAGTTTGATTTCTCCCTTTCTTTCTTTCTTTCTACATTTATTTTATGTCATATTCATATTCAATTTATTCTTCTTCTATTTAGATATCATGAATTTAATTTGAATTCAGTATTGGTGGATTCCTGGCTATCACCCTGTGCAAAGATCTTCAAAAATCAGATCAGATAATGATTAAGAAAATATGTTTTTTACTCTACAATGAGTAATTATTTGCCCATGACTGAATATTCAAGTTGTTCATGTTGAAAACACTGTTGCTAAAACTGATATTGAAGTTAAACCTAATTGAAGCTGTAAGTTAGTTTAACGCAGCTGCTCTGACCTGTTTGGACTTGACATATTTACTCGGTAAAAGTGATTCCAGTCTAACGTGTCGTCGTCCTCTCTCAGCATGCGGCCAGGTTGCAGGTGGGGTCGAGGATGAGGGCGAGGCCCAGGCCGGCTGGATCGAGGGTGCCGCCATCCTGTTCTCGGTCATCATTGTGGTCCTGGTGACGGCCTTCAACGACTGGTCCAAGGAGAAGCAGTTCCGTGGGCTGCAGAGTCGCATCGAACAGGAGCAGAAGTTCACCGTCATCCGCAAAGGCCAAGTCATCCAGATCCCTGTGGCTGAGATCGTGGTGGGAGACATCGCTCAGATCAAATACGGTACGAGACTGCAAAAGGCTGCAGGAATTTGCTCCCATTCAGCCACAGGAAAATGACTGATGTCAGCCGCTGATGCTGGGTGATAGGCTCTGGCACCTAGTCTGCGCTCCAGTTCGTCCCAAAGCTGTTGGATGGGGCTGAGGTCAGGGCTCTGTGTCTAGTTCTTCCACAACAAACTGTGAAAACCACTTCTTCATAGACCAGGAGTTTGTGCGCGGGGGCATTGACATGTGGAAACAGGAAAGGACCTTCCCCAAACCGCTGACACAAAGCTGGAAACTCACAACAGTTTAAAATATCATCGCATGATGTCGCCTTCATTAGAACTAGGGGCCCTCGACCAAATCCGAAGCTGAAATCTGTCCACACTGATGTTGTTTTAAGAGATAAATGAAATGCAAGTCCTGTATGAGATCTTCCTCACTTCCTGGGGCTGATGGGAACCCTCTGACCTCTGACCTCTGTACTTGCAGGAGACCTGCTGCCTACTGATGGGATCCTGATCCAAGGCAACGACTTGAAGATTGACGAGAGCTCTCTGACTGGAGAATCCGACCAGGTCCGCAAGTCTCTGGAGAAGGACCCCATGCTGCTGTCCGGTGAGTGCCTGTTCACAGACACATGACATACAGAGTGTACAGGTAAAACTTGATTGTACAAAACTACAAAACTAAGATTGCAGCAACAAAACTCTCAGGCTGAAAATGTCACAAATGATTTGATATTAATCTAATGAATGAATGAATGAATGAATCTATGAAAATAAATGAACATAGCAGTAACTCGGCAAAAGCTAAAGACCAAGTTTCAGGTGTGATTCGTAGCTTTTTGACCCTTTACCCAGGAACCCACGTGATGGAGGGATCAGGCAGGATGGTGGTGTCAGCCGTCGGCCTCAACTCTCAAACCGGCATCATCTTCACTCTGCTCGGCGCCAGCGAGAACGACGAAGAGAAGAAGGTCAAGAAAAGTAAGACATGAGACAAAGCCTGTGACACACGTCTCAAAAACAAAACAAATCAAAACAAATCACAGCTCATGTTGAAGTGTCAAAGGTCGTACGAGGACAGTAATTGTGCGAAGTGTTGGGAGGGAGGTTTGGTTAGAAAGACGACTATCATCGTGTCAGCTTCTGAATATTTCTACTCTACTGTTTGAACAGTGCAGATTGGAAATATTTGCCCGTTTTTATCAGCTGGTGTTGATTTGAAGTTTCTCCTGTCATACTAGCTGACTCTGTCAGTGGGTAGACTTCATCCAGTCTGGGCTGATAACAGCAGAGCTGTTTGAAGGGTCTAACTGTAGCATTTTAACATTATCAAGCTTCAATCTGATCATTAAAACACTGTCAGTGAATAAATGAGACCACGGATGAGGAGACCAGTAGTGATCATGATATTTCAACAAAAACAAGTTCACAAGTTAACTAAAATTAAAATTAAATCTGATGTATATTCTGCATTCAAAGACTTTGTACAGTGGTATCATGTGTAGTCAATGTAAACTGCTAATGTTAGCATGCTTGGCTAATTAGCTTAGCAAGAAATGGATCCAATCGTGCATTTTTTTTCTCTTTATACTGAACTATTATGCAAGAGATAACCTTTTTAACAATCAAAGTCAACTGGAGACAGTTTTCAACCAATTCTCAAGAATTAACATTTGTTAACTAGGTAGCTAGATCTGATAAAATGTGCTTGTGACTTTTAAAAATGAGAAGCTGCTTTTGTTTCTGAAATTCAAAAACACCTTTTAAATGAAAAAAAAAGTTAGACAGGAAGCTCAACAGTTGTCATTTGTCTAGTTTGTAGGCATTATTGTGAACATTTTAGCCAATGCACACTTGAACAGCGTTTCCTCACAGACCTTAAAAAGGACAAAGAATCTGAGAATCACCTGAGTAAATACTACATCATGGTCTCATCTATTCGTGTTAGGTTATGGCCAATATACTGAGGATTGATTTGACAATGATGTAATGTTGTTAAAAATGTGATACATACCTTCCCCCTGTTGCTTTTTGAAGTGGAACCCTTCAAAAGCCAGAGTCCAGATGATCCTCGTACTATCACAGAGCAGTTTGATGTAAACCAACAGGCTTCTGCAGTCGGTCTCTATTGCTTTTGATTTGCTTGTGATCATGCTAACCCCCTTTTACTCATGTCTTTCCCTTTAGTTTGTTTTTGTCTGATCATTTGTTTTATTCGCTGAAGTTTGAGTTTGTCAGGCATTCATTGTGAACTGGCTGAATGTACCAGCTCAGCGGAGAGAGACGCTCAGGTTTATATTTCGGCCTCCAGTCACTCATTTTTAAAAAACAAACAAACCACTAATTAATTCTTAATGAAGAAGACCACAAGGCAAGTTCCCAGATTCAACTGAAATTAAAACTGAGATTAGCATCTCATACACGTGTCTGTAGTGCTACACTTTAATTCCTCATTGACGTAACACATTCCCAAGCCTTAAAGCAACAGTGTAACTTTGCTGAGGAAGAGCGCCCCCTGCAGCCATAAGTGATAATAATTCTGTTGTCGAGTCTGAGCGGTTAAGCTGTTTTCGGGTACAGAAAACAAATCAATCTTTCGACCAGAGCTCTGACTGCGTAGTCCCACTCACTGAACTGAAACATGGCTGAATGGTGTATATTACCCATGATCCCCGGCTTCTGAAGCAGGAAGCGCTGTTGCTGTAACAAACACACCAAACTCCATGTAAAATTCTTGATATTTTTAAAGTTGGATATCAGAGAAAAACTCAAGTCTTTTTGATTGATCTACAGTTCAGCATTACTCTTGAACTTGCTGGACCTGATTTCTAGCAGTTTAAACTGCAGACCATCACTCAGTTAGAAGGAGATCGCACCTGCTCACCAAAGTTACAAAGGGCAAGAACAGGGATGACAGAGGCTCAATTCTACCTATTATAAGTCAGTGTACCATCAAAATGATCCTCATGCTGTTATTTTGAGGTTAATAAGTTACATAATGTTGCTTTAAAGTATACCTAATTTTGACCACTGTGCTAAAACCAAGCCTGAACCCTCAAAAAAAGCCCTATGAAGGAGTGAGGACTGGACAAAATGGCCCCAAGTTTTTTCAAAATGTCCTCACTCCCCAAAAATGTCCCCACCCACCAAGTCTGAAACTTTAATTGGTCCTCACAAAGATAGAAGTACAGAACCACCCACAGGCTCCATTGTGTGTCTCTTGTGTTCTGCTAACAGAGACACACAACAGATTTTACAGTCACACATGGCTGCATCAAGCTGCTGTACACACACACACACACACACACACACACACATATATTCATGCATTCGTGTTGAGTCACACCCATTGGTTATCTTACAGGCATTCAGCCTTCAGTGTGTATGCACAAACGCACACACACACGCACACACACACGCACACACACAGCAGTTTGTTCTCAGTCATCAATCACAAAGCACCAGCTGAATAATAAAGAGCTGTGTGTTTTAGTGTGTGTGTGTGTCAATGGTGGCTTTGACCTTGCCGAACCTCCTTTCACAATAAGAGCGCAGAGCTCCATATTAGGGCAATAGGAAGTTGATGTCCCTGTGGAGGAAAAAACGCACCTGACCTGCACCTGTCGCACTCACGCGGTCTCATATCTGATCAATACATGATCACAAAGTGTTACAGACAGCTGACAAGGATCAATAACAGATGTTTAGATCCATGTTAGCATATACAAACATCCAATTATTAATTTTGATCACTTGTGTACTGATAAATTGATTAGCTCGGCTGTCAAACATTGTGGCCGTTGGTTCTCTGCAGCAGGAAGCCGTGTGTCTCTCTCCTCTGATTGGTCCATTCCTGCCCACAACACACACACGACACACACACACCTGTGGGTTTCTATCAGTTTGAACTTTTGTGTTTTCCCTTTTGATTTTGATTTGATCTTATTTTTCCTTTGAGCCATCTTATCAGCATTCCGCCCTCTCTCTCTGTCCGAACAGGTAAAAAACAAGGACCCCCCGAAAATCGCAACAAAGGTAACCCCTCCATTCATCCATCTGTCCCTCTCTGTCCCTCCATCATCCTCCCTGTTTACTCACCCCCCTCCTCACCCTCCACCCAGCGGCAGGAGGGGAGCGTCCAGTCCATCTCTCTCTCTCTCTTCCTCTCTCTCTCTGCTGTAAAAAGGGGGACGTTCTCTTGCCTTGCTTTACCTGTCAAAGGGTGCAACTCTCAACCGTCAGGTCTTTGACAGCCAGTCACAGCATCCACAGTCGTCATGGCAACTGTCACAGGGTGACTATGGAGTTATGTTTGTGGCTCAATTCTGAGTGCATGATGGGACATTTGGTGCACAGAAAAAATGTTTCTGCAAGTAAATGATAATAATATTTTGTATTATTAGTAATGTTGTGTGTTTGCTATTATCCAGAGCCTCACTCTGTTTTACTTGATTGCTCTTTAACTAAGCTAAGCTACGTTAGAAAAACAGATGATTACCAAATCATTAATATAGCTACATTTAATTCAAATATGTCTAAATGTAAAAAATGGTGCCAAAGCATTTAGTTTTTGTCGACTGCACCTGTTTTGTTTTTTTTTTTTAATTATTCTAATTCTGTTTCTGTCTTTAAACTTCCAGTTGCTGTTGCTAGTTTTAATACAAGTAAAAAGTCTCAGCTAACTCTACATTTTTTAAATCTGAGAATATGCGTCCAAATCTATGAGGAAGTCACAGGAGCTGTCAACACCATATATATTAAATTACAAAGATTATCTTTGACACACAGTTACGTTTGGAGTTAACAAGTTTAACAATTGTTCAGCTAGCTTACTGTGTGTTGAAGTAGCAGCAGCTCAATGTGTCATGAAAAGGATCAATAACTGATTCAGATAAATTATTAACGTTCAAGATTCAAGTCATTGAATTTCAGTCATTTGTCATTTCGTATTAAGTATTTGCATTAATGGAGGAATGAAATGTTTCTCACCAGCAGTCGGTGCCTAATAATAATTTAATGATAATAATAATATAAAACTGAACATAAAAGCTAAAAAGAATAAATAAATGACTAAAAACAAAGGTAAAAAGCAGTCAACACAGCAGCTAGGAGACCACTTGATCATGGTACGATATTTCGGTTTCAATAGTTGTTGGTCTGGAATCGGACTTCTGACACCAAACTATGAAATATAAAATATATTAAAAATATAATTTTAATATAATTTAATGAGCCTGTTACACAATAATCATAGAAAACTGGACTGTGTAATAGCGTTTCTGACAAAGAGTCTCCAATCTGACTCTGTGTTTTGGATGAAGAGGTATTGACACACATGTTTTTAATGGCTAAAACAAAATACGTCTTTTTCTGTTTTCAAAATGTCCCCTCACACGCTCAGAACTGAGACACGAGTCTGAGTCCATCAGCGATGGACTCTGTAGTCATCTGACCTCTGAGGTGTCCTTGGTGTGTGACGCTGTGTTGACATCAAGTGCTCCTTCAGTGCCTTAAAATATTTAATATTTAACCGATCTGATAAGAGAGTGTGTGTGTGTGTGTGTGTGTGTGTGTGTGTGTGTTGAGGACGTCATCGCTCCAACCTCCAAACTCCTCTGACCAGCCAACCGTCCTCCATGTCCCGTGTGATCCAACACATGTCCAACTTCCTCCGCAAGCTGTCTCAGAACATACACACACACACACACACATAGACACACACACACATTCGTGCACACGCACACACAGCTCCCCTCCTCCCGACCTCCCATGGTTTGAGCATCTGCTGCGGGCAGAATGCTTCTTGATGTACACAGAAACACACACACACAAACACACACTTGGACGCTCACCACAGTTTTGCACACAGAAATAATTCACAGACAGAGCTGCCGTCATGGACGACCTCCACTAAAAACACATCAAGAACAAAACACCCTCAGTCACGTCGTCTGCTGTTGCTTCAGAGTCCGACGGGAATCCTCACCGGCTTTTTAGCCTCTTTTAGCTCCTAGCATTAATTTTATGACAGATTAACTGTGCGGCTCAGTTTTCAGCAGCAAGTGGCTGTTTTCACACGACTCCAAAGGGATGATGTTTCTTATGTTTCTGGAAGTTAGCAGCTGTTAGCCCCTAATAATATGTCAGAGCTGATGGGGGCGTTCTTCTGCCCCCTAGTGGTAAAAAAACTCGAGTAATGCACCTTTAAATTTAAGTGTACAGTTGTTGCGGAACACACACCACAAGGTATTTCTGATGCCTTCAAAACCTTTTGCCCTTTTTTCAATCACTGTAAATCTCCTGTCATTGAAACACCTCAAGACTTCCTGCAGATGTTTCACAATAAAAGCATGAATAAAAGAAAAAATAAGGGTTGCAACTAAAAACCTTGTTGATAAAATGATAAATTTCGTAAAAGCTAAATGTGGAAAACCAAAGATATTCTGTTTATTATCACAACTTGAGAATGGAAGTTGAGAATTTTGCCATGTTTGCTAGAAATAAACCTATATACCTAAATAATTAATCATAATGGTAATTATCTGTTAATAGGATAATTTATTCATCAATAAGTTTCAGTTTAAGGGAAAATTATGACTTTTGAGCTGCTACAAAGTGTTTAAAGGGTAACGTCTGTGTATTTAACTTAAAATAATTAGTGAATGAATTAGTAGATATTTTCAGTAGAGGGATGAGATGTTGTACTGGTGGAATTACAGCTGAGGAAATCTACTTCATACTGAATATATGCAGACAACAGGTACACATGGAGGAAGTGTTGAGTTTCTATGAGCAGCAAATTAAAACAGGAGCTGACTAGAAAACAGTCTGCTCAAATTAAATCCATCAATATAACAACAGAGTTGTGTTACACTCACCACTCTGCTTCTCTCACTTCATCTTTTTAACACTAATAAGTCACCATTTAATTACAGTTACTTCTACTTTGCTTTGTTTTTTTTCGATCAGTATGAAACTAAACACTTCCTGTAGACGTGTCAAGCGAGTCAAGCTGAGATCTCACTGTATTTGAGAATTTATGGAGGATTGAAATCAGTTTTCTCACCTCGCGGTTCAATATATTTATTATGTTCTAACGAATGCGCCTTTCTGTTGACACCAGTGAGGAAAAACAAACCGATCCTGACAGTGCCGTGATGGTTTTTTTTTGGCTGTTTTTCGAGGCTGTCAGTGTGTGTGGGAGTTGCACCCTTGCAGCATTTAGTGGGCTGTGGGCTGTCGTCTGTTCTGTTTGTGTATCTTCAGTTTCTGTTTTTTTTTCTTTTCTTTTTTCGCCTTTGATTCCTCTCATTTCTCTCACTGTTGCCTCCTTGCAGGGTGTTGCTCAGGACTTCATGTTGTCTTGTAATCACTGTTTGACTCTCTCCCTCCTCTCTGTTATTTTTCTGTCTTGCTGAAGTCTCCTGCAGCCTCCACAGCTCTGCAGCCTCCTCTACCTCCTCCTGTCTCTCTCTGTCGTGGTTCTGCATTGCTGTGGTTTTGGTTTTTGGTTTTGTTTTTTGGGGTGATCCTTTGAGTTCTGTTTGTTGACTTGCTTTCTTTTTGATTGTCAGACACCCCTCCTTCCTCCCCTCCCCTCTTCGCCCCCCTCTGCCCGCCATGCGTTCTCCCATGGTTCAGTGCTGCGCCTGTTTACAGTTCTGTGGTTGGTCAGTGGGTCTCAGTCCTGTTCATGTGAAGCTGTGTCAGTTAGTTCTATGTTGTGGCTTGTCTTCAGAGTGGACCATGTGCATAAAGCTCTCACAGCTTCCTGGTTTGACACCGACTCATCCCCACATTCAGAGTGTCTAAATGTCATGTTGAGGTCGTGTTGTCCTGCAATTCACTTCCCCTTTTTTAGCAAAGTTCAGTGTGGGGAGTTTCTCATCATCAACCTGATGAAACTCAGAGTGAAGCAATGACACCGACAGTGAAGGAGTTGTCAAAAAAACACATTACTACACATTAGAGATGCACCCTCTGGTTTTGTGCAAAGTCTTTGAAGGTCCCTGAGCTCACTGTGGATGTTTTCTACAAAATATCAACAGCGAGCTGGGAGAAAATGTCTGTTTCAGAGACATTGAGCCTCATGGAAGAATGTTTTCATATTCTTATCCTAAGTTCTCTTCTGTCTTTCTGTTATGTTTGCTTACATGAGTGAACAAACGCTTGTTTTAACTTGATTAGTGTCACTGTCCACAGGTTATAATCTACAGCTATCATCAGTTGCTATATAAGACTTCTCATTCTGCTGCATTTGCAGAAATGTTTTGCTCACAAAAATGTTTCTCAGGTGTGAAAAGAACCACAAAACTTTAATGGTCGAGCTGTCAGAAATCAGCAAACACAAATTAAGCTGATCCAAGAAAATGAGATGTATTACTGCAGCTGTTTTAGTCATGTACTTGTGACTAAACTGGGAGTCAGTCAAGCCGATGTGGCAGTGCTCACCTGAACTGTGTAAGTTTACATGCTGAAATACTCAAGTATTTCACTGTAGTGTCGTGGGATTCCAGTAACATATTTAAAGTCAGACTCATCCTTATCTTACATCCCGCCCTCCCCTCTAGACACACTCATCCTGAATTACTTCACAGTGCAACCTCTCTACACTGAGTATCACATCACACAAGTAGGAATTTACATCTGAAATGTCAAGTTATTTTATATTACATCAGTCTCATTTAAAACAGTGGCACAGGTTTCCATGTCGCCATTAGCACCTTCTGTACGACCCCTGGTTTGTCTTTTTTCCCTGTGGAGGAAGCAGACTGTCTGTGCATGATTAGTCCTGTACATCTAAATCTGTGAGTGTGGCAACTGCTTCTTACATGAGGCTCAATCAGTGAATATGTTTTAATACGTTTTCATTGAAAACTTGCTGCACAAACACTGCAAATTCCAGCCCTCATTATTATTATCATTATTGTTATTTTTTACTGACTATTTTTCCAGTGAAAGTTTCTCCAGCAGAAACCAGATAAATTCGATCAAATCAGTCGTCCTCTCTGACCCAGCAGTCTTCATCATTCGACACCAGTAGATAATAGAAAAGGGAAACCTTCTTCCACACACTCCATTCCTTTGGAATGTTATTTGAATTTCATTAAAATGGCTGGGTTAGATTTGAATAACCTGGGCAGAGTTTCTCAGCAGTGGAACTTGTCATTTAGAGACCTTTTTTTTTACTGGTCATCCAGGAATCTAAACCTGCTTTATGTCCATGATCTGTTGGTATTGTTGGTTCCAGAAGTAATGCTGATATTGTTACCAAAAGTGACTCCAGGAAAACACAGTCAGCTGACGGATGGAGGTTTTGTGTATATATTTAAAGGCCCAATCACATTTGTACATTAATAATTTAACGAGGAAATTATGGGCTTTCAAGACAAACTCATCCCAGTTTCAGTCACTGTTGTCAGCTCAGTTGTTTCACGAGGACAAACAGCACATCAGACCTCAGTGTGTCAGGTTAGTTGTAGGTCTGCTCTGTTTTCCATTCATCACCTGCTCACATTTCTTTGGTATGGAAATAGGACAAAACAGCAGTGGATGGGGAGGGAACGCTGGCAGCTG
This sequence comes from Lates calcarifer, assembly GCF_001640805.2. Taxonomy (NCBI): domain Eukaryota; kingdom Metazoa; phylum Chordata; class Actinopteri; family Centropomidae; genus Lates; species Lates calcarifer. Next base: position 300 of record NW_026115672.1, on the reverse strand, counting down.
AATTCAGTGTAAGCTCTCCAGCTAGTGATCAAACAGATCCAAAAAAAAGAGAGAAAAAGCTGCACTTACAGTACTACAGTCCAAACAGGATCACAGCTGATGAAGTGAAATGCAAATACACAGTTTGTTTATGCAAATGAGGAGCAGAGCCGCCCGAGCAGGACGTGAAACCAGACGCCATGTCAGACTTCAGAGCCCAGCCTCGTTTCCAAACTCTGAGCTCTGATGTGGAACACAACACAGTGTGTGTGTGTGTTTGTGAGTGTGGATTGTGTGATTGACAGCCCCCTGTTAAATCCT
>NW_026115671.1:0-23463 GCF_001640805.2 Lates calcarifer | reverse complement strand
AAATAAACTTAATTTCAGTTTTTATATTATTTTATTATTATTATTATTTTGAAATTATCATGAAATGTGTTAGATGAAAAAAGCTGTTTAATAAATGTGTTGTGTGTGTGTGTGTGTGTGTGTGTGTGTGTGTGTGTGTGTGTGTGTGTGTGTGTGTGTGTGTGAAACCAGAGCTGCTGAATGTGTTTTCACTTCTTCACTTTCAGACTGAAAATGAAGAAACTCCCACTTCTTCTTTCTCTGTGTCTTGAGTGTTAAATTGTGAAACTCATTTTGTGCTGTTGGTTTCCTGTGGTCTGTCAACACCTCCACACTCAGTTACTTCACCACTTTAACAATGACAGGGTTTCTACAGCCCATTAAAGCACATTAAAGTAACAGTCAGGATTGAATTATATAATATTTCCACCTTTTTATTGAAACATAGGAAGCTGAAATCAGCTCAGAGATAAACTGTCAAAAAAAAACCTTTAGGCTTCATGTGATGGAGAGCTGCACGGACTCCCAGACTGCAGCTGGTTCAGGATGAACTGACTGAAGGTGAAAGCAAAGAAACATCTGTGGAAACATCAGCTTCTTTATTTGTTTTATGCTTTAATATCAGAAACACTGAGTGTGACACAGAGAGGAGAGAGAGATCAGCTCTGGGTATGATGTTTACTTCACTGACTGTGGGACAAAAGCTGTTAGTCTCCTGCAGAGTCAGTGAACATCTCCTCTCTGTGCAGGCGGTGCACATGTTTTAATTACATCCAATAAATCTCTATTTACATTTACCACCAGATAAAGCTCTAATACAAGCGAATAAATTAGAATAAACTATAAAATATTTATGCACAAACAAAACTGAGAAAAGAAAAAACATCATAATCAGTAAAAACAATGAGACACTGAGACGAAACTCAGCTTCACAGATAAAGAATAAAAATAAATCTTACAGAGAAAAGTTCACTGCGTTTCCCAGAGAGCTGCACTTCTGGGTTTTGGATCAGACTTTGGAAGATTTTCACATCATTTTAAGACACGTAAAAGCTTCAAACATCAGGAGTGGGGGATTTACTGACCCATTTTATGTCGGAGAATAAAACCTGAAAATGTCTTGAGCTTTTGTTAAAACCACAGACCTTATTTCACACATTTAACCAGAAACACACTGACAACAGGAAGAGCTAACATGCTAACATGCTAACTGACTTTTATCAGCTCAGTCAGCTCAGAGGAAGACAGAGAGCTGCGTCTGTGATAAGAATCAAACTCACAGAGTTAGACAACAAAACCAGTTCCATCTGGTCTGAAGTGGTTCAGGTCTAAATGCAGAAGATTTATTCATATGCACCCACAGCCACCTCCTCAGACAATTTATTCATACCTTAAATTCTGTACCTGCAGGGTTCTGTGTGATGGGGGTCGACAACAAACATTTGCTCCGGGGCTCCTGAGCAGGTTGATCCGGCCCTGCTCCCCGGACCGATCTCATAAAATCAGGCTGATGTGGAAAAATAAGACGCAGAGTCAGGAGCAGGACGTACAGAGGTTCACCTCGTTCATACAGACACAGACGGACTTTAACAGGAGTCTCAGGTTCGATGTGAGTCCTGTGGATGAGATGTGACGTCAGCCTCTGTTGGCTACAGATGAGTAGATAACGGCCTCTTCCTCCTCCACTGGTCTATAAAAAACACACACTGCTGTCAGAGTTTCCTTTTTAAAACCTCACTCTCTGAGGAACCTGCAGGAACATGTTAAAGTTTACAGAAATGAAAACTGTTAACAGAGAGAGTCTCCACTCACTCAAAACATTCTGAACTGATCGAATTAAAAAACTGAAAACTAAACAACCAGGCCTAAAGTTTTAACACTGAAACTGACTGAGCTGTTCAGAGGATTAGCTTAGCATAAAGACTGGAAACAGAGGGAAACAGTTAGCCTGGCTCTGACTAAAGGAAACTTTATCCTGTGTCGTGTTTCTTCTTGTTCTGATTCTTTACTTTTAAAAAACACTTTCTGTTGTATTTTGAAGTTGAGTTAAATGATTGTTAAGTTCCCCAGATAAACACATCAGCTACAGATATGAAGAGTACACCTGTCTGTACAGGTGAAGCATCATGGTGTCGTACCTGGCCTGGTTCTTGTGTTTGAACTGGACAGCAGCGTAGCTGATCTCCTCCACATCTCTTCCGGTTTCCTGTGGATGACTGAGTCGGTCCGGCTCAGCATGAGGCAGGATGTTGCTGTAGAGGTTATCAGGACTCTGGAAACCACAGCAGGAAACAAAGAAAGAGGAAGAGCAAGGAAACTCTTTATCTGACTTATATGTTTAAAAATGAGGAGTAACAACTCAAACAGAAACGCATTTTAATATAAACAACAACAACAACAACACCTGGCTCCTCAGATTTTCTAATGGACAGTCTGTATTTAATAATAATTTCTTGTCATATTTTTAATGGATGAGTCACAGATCAAAAACATTTCAGTTGTCACACTGAGTAGAAACAGAGCTGTTATTAGTCATTTTTAAGAACGAAAACTTTAAGGTGTTTTTAAAACATAAATTACGAGCTTTTGTTTAAGTCAGTGCCTAAAAATATGACACAGCAGACTTCTATTATTAACATTAATATTCACCATTTCAATGCTTTAAAGATTTTAATATATTTCCCAAAGTATATTTTGTGTAAATTAATATCCTTTATTCAGAATTAAAATGCCTTAAGTTGTGGTAAATTCAAACCACTTAATTCAAACATAGCAGCTAGAAACAATATGATTATATATAATAACCTCTGTTTTTTAAATATATATTTCTGTATATTTCTGCTCACTATAATAGTATAATGTTAATAACTATATTAAAAATAACTCAGTGTAAATGAATATCTAATTATACAATCATATATAATATCATGTTAAAATGCATTTAAATGTAGACTAAACTTTACATGAGCAAAAACATTATTACATTTGTGGAAAATGCTTGTCAGTACAATTAATATGTTTACTAATGTACCACTGAGTTAATATACTTATCATATTCATAACAGCAGCACTTTAATATAAAGAAATATACAACAGGTACATTCACATATCAGGGAAATAAACCTGATTAAACATTAAACACAGTTAATTTGCTCTTAGCATTTTCTACATTAATGATTTTAGATGTGACTGTTCCTGTGGAGTTAACCATCAAGTAAAATAAAACTGTAAATAAAACTGTCCTCTAATATCCTCATCCCTCTCAGCAAAACAGGGACAGTGGGCAGAACATAATAATAATAATAATAATAATAGAAATAAAAATGTAACTCACCTTCTGTCCAACGTCACCTCCCACATTTCTCTGATCCTTATCTGCTTCTTGTTTCCTACAACATGAACATTAAAATAACTGAAAACATCAGAAACTATTGTTATTAATATACGTTCATGTAGACTGAATATTATCAATATATTTATATGAAGGGGGCATCAAAGAAAAAGTGGAAATACTGACATAGAAAAAAGTCTGATTTAACAACTGATATTAAACTAAAATATTACATAACCATCATTTAATAAAAGAAGTAAGAAAAACATTTTTCTCAGTATTATGAGAAAATCAGAACATATGATGTGTTTCTACATTTCTACATTAGAGTTGAATAAATATAAATCCAACATTTCCATGTTTTTATTCCTTTATAAGAGACATGAGTTTATCACACTGGATTAGCAGAAACAAGCTAAGGAAGATAGCCTGGTTAATATTTAAAAGCTGGTAACGTTAGCCAACATGCTAGGTACCATAACAATCCTGCTGCTGCTCATAACGCCAACTTTTTACTCAGTTTATCAAAATCTTTTTCATTAAGTATCTTTACATGAGAAAATATTTGATGTGTGTTAGCTAACTTTGCTGGACAGATTTCAAACCTTAGCCACCAAGCTAGCCTGTTAGCCTCTGTCTGTGAAAAGATTTACATACGTGTTCATATTTTAACAATAACAACGGGACAACTCTGACTTTGTTTTGTCTAAGTTATGATGGTTTTCAGATTCTTTACTCAACTGAAAAGTAATAAATTAAAAATACACAATTATGAGTAAAAGTCCTGCCTTCAATATGTAGCTTATTTAATTAAAAAGAGCAGTTTTAAGTGTTGTCAACACGAGTATCAAAAGAAAGCTTACTCACTATATAATGTACATTTAAGTTATTATAGATTTAATCAACATTATAAGAATTAGTACTACTTTATATTTTAGGTTACTATATGTTTATCAATTGTTCACAATATCTTAAATTGGAGTGAATTTAACCCGTGAAAACTGTGCAGCTGTGAAAGCAGCAGACAGAGACTGTATATAATATAATATATATTATACTGTACAGTACCTTTTAAAGATGAAGAAGCCCAGGATGAGAGCGCCCAGAGCCAACAGGACACCAAACACCACACCAACTATCAGAGATACTTTATCACTCTCACCTGTAAAACACAGTATATCAAGAAGTTTAGTAGGAATATCATCACACACCTTTACTTCATACATCAGAAGAAAACATCAAACTGACAAAACCTTCACATTTCACAGTTCAGCAGAGAATTCTGTCCCCTCATGTAATTTCATATGAATAACATGCCAAGTCATTTCCAGTGTTGTTTCCATGCGTGTCATTTTGTGCCACATTCTGTCACTGAGAGCTGCATTTAGCAGATAAAGATCCAGAGGGTTTTCTCTGGAGGTGGAAGAGACCAAACACAGAGCTAAAACAGAGGAAATACAAACTGTCATACTCCACCCCACCCCAGGTGTCCTCCAAAGAATCAGGGACAAGGGGAAACCTCGGCAACAAGTCCATCACACACTGAAACCATGTCTGACTGAGGATGCAGACACAGCTCTCACTTTGGGGATGGTTTAGATTGTTTCCTACAATATTCTGTGTAGAGTCCTGTAGTCATTTGTCTGTGTCCGAAGGTTTGGGACAAATAAAGTTCAGTCAACAGCAGAAATTAAAAAGTGTAAGTGAGACTCTGTGGTCAGACTACAGAACATTTCTTAACTCTGTTTCCATGCTGTCAGGATGTGATTTACTGTGTAGTAAGGGTGGTGTTATGAAACTGCACAGAAATGTCACTAAATGTTAATGTAATGCTTTGGTTTTAGTGGCTAAAATAAAAATGTGTATATTTCCATTTGGAGTGAAAGTCAGATTGAAAGAATCTATGTTACATAAAGATCATGATGCAACACATGCAGCAACTTCTCATTAATTCATCAGTTCCTCTCTGATAATATTGTACACTTACCAATACTGATTCACTGATCACTGAGTGCTCTCTGCTAAAGAAGCTGCTAAATGATCCAACAAGAACTTTGTTTGTGTTAAATGTCTGAGACTTCAGTCAGAACCAGGTAAAAACTGAAGAACCAACCTTCCTCTGCTGCCTCCACACGCAGCTCGTACAGCCGGGAGCGAGTCTTGCTGTTGGTCTTCAGACCGCAGGTGTAGTTCCCAGAATCCTCTGCAGTCAGAGGTCCGAGCTGGAGGGCGGGGCCAGACTCTGAGAGGGCGTGGTCATCTCTGAACCAGGTGACCTCCAGTTGGTGGAAAGAGCAGGATGAAATGCAGAGCAGTGTCTCTGTTTGACCCTCTCTGATCAGACTCTGGTTCCTGGAGCTGATTATTGTCATTTGAGGATCATCTGAAAAGAATTTAAACATTTAATTTTTACACCTCTTAATATTTGTTATTTGTGTTAGGATTAGGTTCTTACCAATGACTGTGACTTCTACTCCTGATTGTTTAGTATAATGTCCTACAGTATAATTGACTTCCATCCTGAAGCGAAACTTTGCGTTGTCTTCCCTCTGTATGTCTCTGATCTGTAAAGTGCAGTTTCCCTTCTTGTCTCCCAGGTATTGGTAGCGAGGGTTGTTGGTGTCTGACTCACTGTCGTACACAGACGGGGTGGATCCATGACAAATTTCATGATTCTTGCACCAGACAACTCTGATGATCCTCAGTGGATATTCTCTTCCATCTTTAATGAAAGACTTGTGTGGTGTGAAGGTGCAGTGGAGGGTGACAGTCGATCCTTTCACAGAACAAACAGGACCTGGATAATTCACTGTTACATTACCTGGATAAGTATATGGTTGACCCACAGCACCTGGAAACAAACATGGTTGTAGAAAATAAATTACATTAAATACAAAATCCAGTGTCTCTGATTGTCTTTATAATCTAAGGTCTGACTGTAAAACAGGATTCATAGAGTTGTTGTTTTGTCCTGTATTGACTGTAATTCTGATTTCTGGCATTTTTCTACACAGACACAACAGATCTGTTTTTGTCTTTCAGGTTTTAACACAATGTTTTTCATGTTATAATGTCGAACCTGTTTTAAACTAAATCAGTTTATGTTGTTTCATGAGAAAACTTTTTCATTATTAAACAGAATCAGTAAAACAAGAAGCGTCATGTAACTGAACTCTGATGTCCAGACGTCCTCAGATGGTGTTATAATAAGAGAAGAAACAGATTAGAGGAACACCCTTTTTCCTGTTTTCATTAACAACACGTTTAATAATAAAGTAAAATGAGACTCTTCAGTCTGACCTGTCAGAAGGATCATGAAGCTCCAGAGAATCTTTTTGTCCCAAACTGCCATCCTTAGTTTTCTGGTGATCTCTTCTTGCCGTCTCCTGCCGACAGAGAAGTGATCAGTGTGCAAACTGACTGAACGACAGATTGTGAAATGATGGTGGAAACATTCTGTGGACACTTTCTGACTTCCTTTCTCTCTCTCTCTGTTTCTTCCAAGAACTCTTCTCTCTCTCTTTGCTCAGACTCACTTCTTTTACTGTCACTTCCCCAAAAACATCCATCAACTCTTTGCATGTCAACATCTCTTATTCTGAGACGCAGGTTCCTCATGACGCAGCATTAAAACGACTGTCAGAGAAACAGAAATTCATAAGTCCATAGAACCAGTCAATATGTTTCCACCAGTTAATAATTGATCCCCCCTCTCCATGTGACTGAGACTGACAGGACACAACAACTACAGACCAACAAAAACTAACTGAACATTTCAGCTCATTACAGTAAAGTTAAAACTGACCAACAGAAACCTGGACTGAAGTCAGTGGCTCGGTTATTTGAAGAAGCATTATCAAGTTAGTAACATGCTCTGATGTGGACAGTTACACAACACAAACACACAGCTGTGCAGAAACATGCAACACATTAAAAATAAAAATAGATTTTGTGTGTTGTAGAACATTGTCATGTGTCATGGACACATTATAACTGAGGATAACTGTGATCAGTCCAACATGAACAGTCCGTGGCTGAGTGACTGAAGAGCAGGCGGCCATGATAAATCAGTCAAACACTGGTCTGACATCACATCTCTGATCAGTGTCTGATTCCTCTCAGCTCAGACGGGTTTTTAAAACTAAAGCTCAGCAAAGATCATTAACTGTCATCAACAGTCAAACAAACATCAAATCAGTCGGTAATTTAAAAAGGGAACAAGGCGACTTCCACATCTGTTACCTAGCAACAGTGCCCTCACCATTTTAACCACAGAGAGTTTATCTTTTACTGAACTTCCTATGTTGAAAATAAACTTCAAGAAAGGTGGGAAAATGTACGCACGCACATTTTAGAGGAATTTACTTTCACTCAACAACCACTGACCAAAAAAATCACTGTTTTCCAACTGGACATGTGGGTTTTGTCCCAGATTAAACAAACTGCCCCCAAATAACTTTAGTCTGAAATGAACATGTAGAAAAGAAAAAGAAGGAAACTTTAAAATTTAAATGAGTCTCTGAAACCAAAGCTCATTTATTTGGCGCCCCCCTGTAGAGGAAGCGACTCAGTGCAGTCTATCCATCCATTATCTATACCACTGATCCTTAAAGATTAACGAGGGGGCCGGAGTAAATTCATGATGTAAAGTGTAACACCTTCAGTCTGAATAAAAAACTGGAGAAACAATAGAAAATGTCATTCGAACTGTAAATGAGATGAGTGACATCTGCACATGAAACCACCAGTTTGGAATAGTCAGATATACTCACCTGCGACTTTATTAGGTACACCTGTTCACAGATATCTAATCAGCCAATCACATGGCAGCAGCTCAGTGTATTTAGTCCTGTAGACATGGTGAAGACGAAGTTCAACCTGAGCATCAGAATGAGGAAGAAAGGTGATTTAAGTGTCTTTGAACGTGTCCTGGTTGTTGGTCTGAGTGTTTCAGAAACTGCTCATCTACTGGGATTTTCCCTCACAACCATCTCTAGTGTCGAGCTGATAGGAAGGAAACAGTTACTCAGATAACCACTGGTTACAACCTGCAGTCTGCAGAAGATCCTCTCTGAACACACAACATGTCAAACCTTGAAGCAGATGGACGATAAATCTGCAGCAGCTGTTTGATGCTATCATGTTAATACGGAGGAATGTTTCCAGCACCTTGATGAATCTACACCACGAAGGATTAAGGCAGTTCTGAAGGTAGAAGGGTCCAACCTGATACTAGCATGGTGTGCCTAATAAAGTGGCCAATGAGTGTCTATAATTCAGGACTTTTGTCAGGATCCTGGATCAGAGTCCAACAAAGTCTTACACAGGTAAACAGCCCAACAAAGACAAATGAAGCAGGAGCAGGTAAAAACTCACAAACCAGCAAAGTCAGACTAAAAAACAAAACAAAGGAACAAAAGAATATATCCACATGTTGCAGGTGAAAGTGCAAACGCAAGTCAGGAAGTTCACAAAAATGTCCACCTGATGTATGATACAATTTTAAAATATTAAAAAAAAACTTGTGTGTTGTTGATTTAAATTTATACTTGTTCTGGTTTTAAATTCAGACGTATGAGGAGCAGCTCTGAGAGTTTTCCTCAGGATCACACTGATTGTGTCTGTACATCAGTCAGTGTTTGTGTGTTAATGATGTTCACAGGAAACAGCAGCTCGACTGTTCAGCAGGAGGTGAAGTCAGGATGTGAGCAGGCAAGTAAACCTCAGAAGGTAAAATCTGACATCAGGCAGGTGATGGAAAACAGGCTCAGACAGGTAGAAACAGGTGAAACAGATGAGAAGACTGGAGAGCTGCAGCGTGGAGTGAGTAGTTGTGTGGGGAAGAGTCAGGTGGGGTTACTGCAGGGCAGGTGAAGAGGCAGGTAGAGAATGAATGAAGGAAAGAACTGTAAAACATTCCTCTCTAAGATGATTCTACATGTGTGTTTAAAGTTTATATTCAGAATGTTTCTGTTGGAGAAGGAGAAGAGTCAAACGAGTGTCTGTCTTTATAATAATAACATATTAATCTGAGAGAAACTCTGACAGGTGTGACAGTTTAAAGAGGGACAAGACTGGTTCTGTCATACCTGTTAACATGTGAGCAGAGACATCAGAATGTGAAGCATGTGGAGGTGATAAGGAGGTGCTGCTTTTATAGATGAACTGCCCCCGAGCTGAGAAGAAAATGCAGCTGGAACAGGCTCCAACTGCAGCTCTGTCTCCTACACATCACATTTACATACAACGTATGTGAAGCAGCAAACACACAGAAACACACAGAACGTTCAGAAAGTATTCAGACCCCTTCACATCTTTCACATCTTGTTACGTTGCAGCACACATCGAGTTTTTCATGGGGCTCAATATATTTTTGTCTTGAATACTGTCACACAGAACGTAAATATTAGGCGTCAAAAAAGCAACTTTTTTTTGAACACAGGTTGATTTTTCTGAGGTAAATAAAGACGTCATCAGTCACATGAGGTCCAACTGTCTGCAGAGCTCAGAGGTAAACAGGTTGAGGTACTGATCTGAGGAAGGCCACAAAAAATGTGCTGCACTGAAAGTTCCCAGAGTACAGTGGCCTCCATAATCTTACATGGAGGAAGTTTGGAACAACCAGTGTTTTCCTGGAGCTAGCTGCTTGGTCAAACTGAGCAATCAGGGGAGAATCAGGGCTTTGAATGGGACGTCATGATGGGGTGTCTAGACGAAGCCTCTCCTCAGTGGAAGACACATGAAAGAACCAGAAGGACTCAGACTGAGAGAAACTAGATTCTCTGGTCTGATGGAACCAGGATTGAACTGTTTGGTTTCAGTTCTAATCGTCACGTCTGGAGGAAACCAGGTTCCGCTCATCGCCTGCCCAACACGCAGGGACACGGTCAGGATGGAGGGAAAGCTGAACAGAGCAAAACCCGGTCTAGATGACTCAGGACCTCAGACTGGTCTGAAGTTTCACCTTCCAACAGAACAATGACCTCAGCACACAGACAGGACAACACAGGAGTGGATTAGAGACAAACCTGTGAATGTCTCTGAGTGGTCCAGCCAGAGTCCTGACCTGAACCTGATCCACCATCTCTGGAGAGACCTGAAGATCCTGACACCCTGACAGAGATAAACGAGGATCAGACATCTTTATGTTGATGACAGCTTTATGTTGTGCTGCTGTCAGTCCTCAGGTCATGTTAGCTCCAACATGTTTAACACCCCCACCCCCCACTGAAACCATCCAAACCAGTACTGTGCCCCACCTGTCTGAGCAGGTTCAGTCGGCCAATCTGCTGAGCTCTGCTCCTGATAAACCTGCCTCCATCACCTCTGCTCCCACACTCACACCTGCCTCTCTACCTGGAACCGTCCACACACAGGTGAGAACAAACTGCTTCATATGTTCTGCTACTTCCTCTAACCATGGTTTTCATTATTGATTCAACGATCATTCAGATCCATTCATCAGCTGCTGTGTTTAAAAAAACATAAGAAATCTTTGGTTGACTGTGACAGAATAGAGAAAATCTGAGACTCAGAGCAGAGCACCATGTGCCACCACCACCATACATGTATGGATTATGAGACAATGGGCATAGACATAGGACACCCCTCCTATACTGGAGAGACATGAAGGACACATCGGCTTGGTTTGACTTTACATACAGATCAGTGAACAGCAGCTCCAAACCCAGGCTCTGGTCCAGGTCCAGTAATTTAGTCCATCTGTGGACCTATTGCTACATGGCAGCATCTGTTGTTACCATTTCACTCTGAGAGTAAACACATCCACAGGTTTAACCTCGACCACGCTCATGATGGTGGACTCCAGCAGAACCGCAGACGATGTGAGAACTGTTCTTCAGACCTGCAAAAGTTCTGATCCCAGAGATCAAGTTCAGTTCTACGACAGCTGGGCACAAAACTACGAACAGGTCAGTTTAAGGAATCTATCTAGTAAATATCAGAGCTGTATCATGTAGTATTACGTAGAGTTTCCACTTTGTTCCTGTACCTCAGAGGGAGATGTTGGGCTTTTTGAATTTGGCGAGCAGAACTCCAGGGGGTCGCTCATGTTGGATGTGACAATAAGCAGTTGGTTGGCAACATGTTGAGTTTTTAAATAAATTTAGATTTATTTATTTGACTCTGGCTCTTATCAGGCAACAGAAACACCTGAAAACTGTCTGATCTAATCATTCTTTGTTAAACAGGACATCACCCTGATGAGCTACAGGTCTCCACATCTGGGAGCAAACTTCCTGTCTGAGAACTTTAGTGGGAGTCGTGAGGAGGCTCAGGTTCTGGACGTGGCCTGTGGGACTGGATGGGTCGCTAAACTGGTGAGACTGTTCACCTCAAACTCCTGATCAAAGGTCATCAAGAAAAGACTCTGTGTTGATGTTGGTCATCTTCTTCCTGTGAGAACAGATGGCTGAACTGGGCTTCAGACACTTTGTGGGAGTGGACGGCAGTAAAGGCATGCTGGAACTAGCTGCTAAGACCGGCCTCTATCAGGACCTCAGACTGGCCTTACTGGGAACACAACCACTGCCTGCACAGACTGGTACACTCCACTGACTCTCCACACACTCTGATTTTACTTTCCTGAGGAACTGATCATGTTTTCAGTCCTTCTTCTACCCCTGACCCCCCAGGTGTTGTGGAACCACAGATAAATGATCCTGGGATAAAGAGGAAAACTGCAGACAGTCAAACAGTTCATAATCTCTCCTCTTCCTCTTCCTCTTCTTCTCTCCTGGCCTCAGGTGTGTTTGATGTGGTGGTCATTGCCGGTGCTCTGGATGCTGGTTTTGTTCCGGTCAGTGTTGTCAGGGAGATGTGCCACGCCGCCAAACCAGGTGACCAACAAACAGCCGTCACTGTGACTGAGCTCATGTGTCTGTAGCATTCAGCAGCCATGGGAGCATCCACAGACAAAACAGTAACAAACACAGCTGTGTTGTCTTTCTGCCCACTTTGCATTTTCGTGGTGGTTTTTCATCTCCTTCTGTTGAGCGTGGCCAATCAGATTCCATCCCTCTGACCCTGCCTCTGCAGTTCTTCCTAAACCAGTTACTATGAGCAGATATTGTATGAAAACAAATCACATACATTTGCAGGTACATTTTTAAGCGGTGGTATTCATCTGAGATGTGAGTTGGATATTTATAAACTCAGACCTCAGTGAAACAGCTGACTATCAGTGACGGAGCTGTGTGTTGTGTGCAGGAGGTTTTGTGTGCATGGTGAGAGGCGACCACACCGGAGCACCAGCAGACAAGTACAAGAAGGATCTGGAGAGAGAGCTGCAGCTGATGGAGGAGGAGGGACTGTGGAGTCTGGTAGGAATCAAACGGGTGGACAGATACATGGAGGACCCACATGTGAATCCTGAGAGAGACGATGTGCAGGACAAGCCTTACATCAGTGGGACTGTTTATCTGTACCAGAAGTCCATCGATACAGCTGTTAAATCACGTGATTGATCACACTGTTTTTAACTGGGCTCCTGGTCCAGTTGTTCTCAGCAGTAAACACGAATAAATCTGATTTAAAATAGGCTTAATAAAGTAGTTGATGCTAACATCTTAGCAAACAGCTTCCTACTTCCACATCCAGCACACAAAGCAAGTCTAAAGTACAAAAGTTACTAATGACAATAAGTTCAACACATCCCTCTGAAAATGACCGAAAATGGAAAAACCCATCAAAAGTAACTTCAAAGCTCAAAAATAATGAAATGATTATAGTATTATTGCACATTTTTAATCAAACCTTTTTAACAGGAATCTCTCACGCTTCATGGAAAAGAGCTGCAGTAGTACCTTTACACAGCACAGGTGATGTCAAAGGTAAAATCCAATAACAGGTAGGAAGTGAAAAACAGGCAGAACAGGTGAAACAGGTAAGAAGTCTGGAGAGCTATAACGTGGAATGAGTGGTAGTGATATGGAAACATCTAAATAAATGAATGAATGAACTGTAACACATAACTCTTTTTAAAACTCTGATATCTGATTATTAGTGCCCGGGCACTGAAGGTGGTGCGAAGGCCCTCTTGGAATTGTTCGGATTATTATTATTGATACAAATAAATCACCTTGAGGGCCTAAACATGCTCAAAAACTTTAGGGATGATGCTAAGTGGCTCTATAGCACCCCCAGAAGCTTTCAATACACCCCTTGCCACTGGGGTTGGTTTGGCCTAGGTTGACAAAATTTGGCAGGCATACGTAACACACCCAGACACACAAAAAAGTCTCTTGACGTCATGGTATTAAGCCTACAGGAAGTCAGCCAAATTTTGGTCATTTTTGGCCATATGGGGGACGTTGTATTTCAATGAACTCTTCCAAAGAATTTTATCATGTTGATCTCAAACTCAGGCAGTATACTTTTAAGGCCTTTTAGATTAAAGAGAGACTGAGTGTTTGTCAATGGGTGTAGCTGTGGTGGCACCTTAAATTTCTATGCTTCACCATGAAACAGGAAGTAACTCCCATGTCCCATAACCCATACATCTCATGTGCTCCAAACTTCACGTTGGATAAGTGTCATGGACTGAACACATTTACATGCCAATATTCAGCTATGGTCATAGCACCACCTTCTGGCAACAGGAAATGACATGTGCTATATATCAATGTACTCCTCCCAGAAAGATCCATTTCACATGTAGTGTTAGATCTTTATTGCAGTTAAAACCCACCAAAAGGGTACTTGTCATGTCTGACGACAAAAGAGTCTGTCAGTCTTAGGGTCCGTCTGCAGGTGGCTGCCTTCGTCCATGATGCAAATATGGAACTGATGGATGCAGAGAGTGACTAATTCATTCTAATTCATTCTGAGGGCCCATTCAGTGCTGCTTGCAGCTTTAATTCTTACAGTTGTTTTTATTTGATGTGTCTTAGTTATGTTATTTCAGCGGCTGATTGTGTCTGTTTCCTTGGTCTTTAAAGGGCCAGTACAAAATGAGAGACAAACCTATGAATGTCTCTGAGTGGCTGTGTTGTGTATTTTGGTTTTGTCCAACCTCAGGTGTGTCTCGACCAAATCGTTTTCCAGAGACTCAGTGACATCACTGAGCAGGTTCAGTCGGCCAATCAGCAGCGACCTGCTGAGCTCTGCTCCTGATAAACCTGCCTCCATCACCTCTGCTCCCACACTCACACCTGCCTCTCTACCTGGAACCGTCCACACACAGGTGAGAACAGACTGCTTCATATGTTCTGCTACTTCCTCTAACCATGGTTTTCATTATTGATTCATGTGTCAGTGATATTTCAGATCCATTCATCAGTTTAGAAAACGTCAGAAGACGTTTGTAGTTTTGTCAAAGACCTTGTTAAGTTCAGCAGAGTCTGTTTTTCAGGACTCAAATGTAGAACTGAGGACACAGAGACAGTTACAGCTGGGACAGGCAGCGGAGAGATAGACCGGGCCAGGCTGTCGAGGACGGCTGGGCCGGTGGTTTACTGGTGCAGAAGTTGAGGCTTGTAAATTTGGCGGGCAGAGATGAACCTGAGGGAAAAACATATACAGACATGCCAGAGCACGACTGCAGCATTGTTGTCAGGGTAGATTTACTGTTACAAAACATGCACAGGTGAAACAGAGGAATGACAGAGCAGGAACCAGGAAGCCACACCTGGCACACAAAGAGCCCAAGGTGTTGATCTGAGACCTGAAGCCAGCAATACAAGAGTTTAACCTCCTCTGAAATAACTCTGGGTTATTAAGAGAAGTCAGGTTTGACAAACCCCAGTTCTGTAAAACTGGTGTTAAACACTGTTTGTTGTCGGTCAGATGAATCTGTGTTAACGTAACGAGAGTTGTGGTTTAATGATTCTCAGACGAAGAACACGTTAACTCTGTTGGTGTATTAGGGATTTGGCCTTCTTTGTTGCTGGCTGACTAATGATCGTTGAAATGTGCACCCCAGGGAACTTAAAACTGGGCATCATTTCTACTGCTGCTCCTCTGACGAATAGGGGAGAGGAAGCGACTTCTCCTCCATAATCTCCTCCTTCATTTTCCCCACACTGATGCAGAGGTTGTTTCCTCTGCACCAGTCCTCCAGTATTTCCACCTCTTGTTTGTACTCGGACATGCACGGACATGTCATCTGCATACAGTGTGACTGCCCGAGTATCTTGCAAAATAATCATACGTAAGCAGCGTCAACAGAAGGGGGCCCTGGAGGGTGAGGAGAGGATCAGATGCCGTGGACTCTAACAGTCTGTACACAATGATGGTGTCAGGACAAGCAGCAGCAGTATGTTGACTAGAGTCTGCAGTATGATTCTGTTAAAGGCAGAACTGAAGTCCAGGAAGAGGAGTCTAAGAAGTGTCTCCAGATGGGTGAGAGCCGAGTGGATCACAGGTGAGACTGCATCAGATGTAGACTGGTTCTTCCTGTAGGCGAACTGATGGGGGGTCCACGCTGACACTGACCAGACACTCAAACCATTTCATGTCTATCTGTGTGAGAAACACAGGACGATAGCCTCATTCATGCATGTTGCTGCTGAGCTTCTGGGTACAGGGATGATGGCAGATGTCTTGAGGTATATCAGCACCACAGCCTGGGAGACTGACATGTCAGATATCTGTCAGTACACCTATGAGTTCATGTGTGTAGTCTCTCAGAAACAGACCCAGGATGCTGCCTGGACCTGCTGCTGTGCAGGGGTTAACGCTCAGCAGGGACATCCTCACCTCTTCAGCAGACACATGTAGAGGTAGCTTATCTGTTGGTAGCCTCAAAGTGGGTACAGCTGCTCCAAACCCAGGCTCTGGTCCAGGCTCAATAATTCAGTCCATCTATGGACCTATAGCTCCAGTGAACCATCTGTTGTTACTGCTTCACTCTTTAAAATTTTTAATCTCATGTAAACATCCACAGTTTGTCTTCTTCCTCTCCCAGGTTTGAAGTCTTACCATCCCCCACCCTCCACCTCATCATGTCGGACTCCAGCAGAACTGCAGAAGAAGCGAGGGTCGCCTTCCAGTCCTGCAAAAGTTCTGATCCCAGAGATCGAGTTCAGTTCTACGACAGCTGGGCACAAAACTACGAAAAGGTCAGTTTAGAAGAACCTCTACCTAATAATTATTACACAGAAAATGTCAGAGCTGTATTGTGTAGTGTTACTACTTCTATATTATATTTGCAGAGTTTCAATTTAGCTTATTAAACTCAGAGGGAGATGTTGGGCTTTTTGTATCAGCTAACTGTTTGATTTTGGCGAGCAGAGCTCCAGAGGGTCGCTCATGTTGGATGTGATAATAAGCAGCTGGTTACTAACATGTTGACTTTTCAGCTGCTTCTTCTGGTGAACAAATAAATCTACTAACACAGCAGCAACAGGGGCTCAGGATCCTCTCAGCTGAGCATCAGTCCAATAGTCCAGTAGTCCTGACCCAGTCCTCTGACTCCAGCTCTCTGGCTTGTATTCATCAGGTTCAGCAGCAACAGTAACATCTGAAAACTCTCAGATCTTATCAGTCTGAATAATGTCATTTTTTCTTAAACAGGATCACAACCTGATGAGCTACAGGTCTCCACATCTGGCAGTAAACTTCCTGTCTGAGAACTTTAGTGGGAGTCGTGAGGAGGCTCAGGTTCTGGACGTGGCCTGTGGGACTGGATGGGTCGCTAAACTGGTGAGACTGTTCACCTCAAACTCCTGATCAAAGGTCATCAAGAAAAGACTCTGTGTTGATGTTGGTCATCTTCTTCCTGTGAGAACAGATGGCTGAACTGGGCTTCAGACACTTTGTGGGAGTGGACGGCAGTAAAGGCATGCTGGAACTAGCTGCTGAGACCGGCCTCTATCAGGACCTCAGACTGGCCTTACTGGGAACACAACCACTGCCTGCACAGACTGGTACACTCCACTCACTCTCCACACACTCTGATTTTACTTTCCTGAGGAACTGATCATGTTTTCAGTCCTTCTTCTACCCCTGACCCCCCAGGTGTTGTGGAACCACAGATAAATGATCCTGGGATAAAGAGGAAAACTGCAGACAGTCAAACAGTTCATAATCTCTCCTCCTCCTCCTCCTCCTCTTCCTCTTCTCCTCTCCTGGCCTCAGGTGTGTTTGATGTGGTGGTCATTGCCGGTGCTCTGGATGCTGGTTTTGTTCCGGTCAGTGTTGTCAGGGAGATGTGCCACGCCGCCAAACCAGGTGACCAACAAACAGCCGTCACTGTGACTGAGCTCATGTGTCTGTAGCATTCAGCAGCCATGGGAGCATCCACAGACAAAACAGTAACAAACACAGCTGTGTTGTCTTTCTGCCCACTTTGCATTTTCGTGGTGGTTTTTCATCTCCTTCTGTTGAGCGTGGCCAATCAGATTCCATCCCTCTGACCCTGCCTCTGCAGTTCTTCCTAAACCAGTTACTATGAGCAGATATTGTATGAAAACAAATCACATACATTTGCAGGTACATTTTTAAGCGGTGGTATTCATCTGAGATGTGAGTTGGATATTTATAAACTCAGACCTCAGTGAAACAGCTGACTATCAGTGACGGAGCTGTGTGTTGTGTGCAGGAGGTTTTGTGTGCATGGTGAGAGGCGACCACACCGGAGCACCAGCAGACAAGTACAAGAAGGATCTGGAGAGAGAGCTGCAGCTGATGGAGGAGGAGGGACTGTGGAGTCTGGTAGGAATCAAACGGGTGGACAGATACATGGAGGACCCACATGTGAATCCTGAGAGAGACGATGTGCAGGACAAGCCTTACATCAGTGGGACTGTTTATCTGTACCAGAAGTCCATCGATACAGCTGTTAAATCACGTGATTGATCACACTGTTTTTAACTGGGCTCCTGGTCCAGTTGTTCTCAGCAGTAAACACGAATAAATCTGATTTAAAATAGGCTTAATAAAGTAGTTGATGCTAACATCTTAGCAAACAGCTTCCTACTTCCACATCCAGCACACAAAGCAAGTCTAAAGTACAAAAGTTACTAATGACAATAAGTTCAACACATCCCTCTGAAAATGACCGAAAATGGAAAAACCCATCAAAAGTAACTTCAAAGCTCAAAAATAATGAAATGATTATAGTATTATTGCACATTTTTAATCAAACCTTTTTAACAGGAATCTCTCACGCTTCATGGAAAAGAGCTGCAGTAGTACCTTTACACAGCACAGGTGATGTCAAAGGTAAAATCCAATAACAGGTAGGAAGTGAAAAACAGGCAGAACAGGTGAAACAGGTAAGAAGTCTGGAGAGCTATAACGTGGAATGAGTGGTAGTGATATGGAAACATCTAAATAAATGAATGAATGAACTGTAACACATAACTCTTTTTAAAACTCTGATATCTGATTATTAGTGCCCGGGCACTGAAGGTGGTGCGAAGGCCCTCTTGGAATTGTTCGGATTATTATTATTGATACAAATAAATCACCTTGAGGGCCTAAACATGCTCAAAAACTTTAGGGATGATGCTAAGTGGCTCTATAGCACCCCCAGAAGCTTTCAATACACCCCTTGCCACTGGGGTTGGTTTGGCCTAGGTTGACAAAATTTGGCAGGCATACGTAACACACCCAGACACACAAAAAAGTCTCTTGACGTCATGGTATTAAGCCTACAGGAAGTCAGCCAAATTTTGGTCATTTTTGGCCATATGGGGGACGTTGTATTTCAATGAACTCTTCCAAAGAATTTTATCATGTTGATCTCAAACTCAGGCAGTATACTTTTAAGGCCTTTTAGATTAAAGAGAGACTGAGTGTTTGTCAATGGGTGTAGCTGTGGTGGCACCTTAAATTTCTATGCTTCACCATGAAACAGGAAGTAACTCCCATGTCCCATAACCCATACATCTCATGTGCTCCAAACTTCACGTTGGATAAGTGTCATGGACTGAACACATTTACATGCCAATATTCAGCTATGGTCATAGCACCACCTTCTGGCAACAGGAAATGACATGTGCTATATATCAATGTACTCCTCACAGAAAGATCCATTTCACATGTAGTGTTAGATCTTTATTGCAGTTAAAACCCGCCAAAAGGGTACTTGTCATGTCTGACGACAAAAGAGTCTGTCAGTCTTAGGGTCCGTCTGCAGGTGGCTGCCTTCGTCCATGATGCAAATATGGAACTGATGGATGCAGAGAGTGACTAATTCATTCTAATTCATTCTGAGGGCCCATTCAGTGCTGCTTGCAGCTTTAATTCTTACAGTTGTTTTATTTGATGTGTCTTAGTTATGTTATTTCGGCGGCTGATTGTTTCCTTGGTCTCAGGTCTCTCCTCAAACAGAGATCTAAATCTCAGTGAGACCTGACTTTTAAAGGGTCAGTACAAAACAAATATGGATTTTTCTTTAAAAAACTTTGATTCATGCAAAGCTACTGTAGTGGAGTCTGAGAAGGAAAATATAGAACTGGACAATGGGCACAATACGTCCCCTTAAATGAAAACTTGGTCCAGATGACTCAGGACCTCACACTGGTCTGAAGGCTCACCTTCCAACAGGACAATGACTGAACAACAGCATTAGTTCATTTATTCCCTGAGTTTTTCTTTCAGGCAGCATCTCTCCCCAGGGTCGGTGCTGACAGAGTATTCATGTTTTATAGAAGCCTTAAAGACTAAAGTCAGGGAACACAAGTCTCCAGTGCACAGCAACCACCACAGAGTACTGTACATGAAAGACTGTAAGATGATTGATCAAAGTGTTATTGTATGCAGATGAGGGACATTAAAGCTTTACTTAACTTTAATCTGGCACCTTAGGGAAAGGACATGACATCAGAGGATAAACCTGATTCTTTTCTACTCCTTTAATATTTGTTTTTTTTTCCTTCAGGAGGTTACATTTGCATGTCGAGAGTGGAATGACTCATATTAAAAAATGTTGTGATGGTGTGCACATTAACGCTATTGTATACAACTGCAGCTGAGTTACTCAGTGTGCCATTAGCGATACATCTGGCAAGTGAAAAACTCAGGTTAGCATTAGCTGGTTAGCTATAGGGTATAATCCCTCCAACTGCACTGGATGTAAGATAAGTGTATTGAATTATACCTGTTGGTATATGTCTAGTGTGCACCTGAAGTTAGCCAACGTAGTGAGTTTTCATAGATCACAAAATCTGTCTAGCTAACTATGCTAATGCAGTACATCAACTTTAGCTAAGTTAGCACCGTCCTCATTTCAGCCACACGGTTAGCTTCTCTCTTATGTTGTCCTCTTGGTGAATAATAGTTAGCATAAATGTTAATATGTTTGTGTCATCATTACGTGTTGTACCAATTTTTCATGTTAGTTGTGCGATGTGGTGTGTAACTACATTTTTGTAACAGTATCTTTGCCGTACTATGTAATTGCAGTTTTGTGTAGTTATATACAATATAAGCTGTCACCTTGTTTTAAAGTCGGTGTCTTAAACTGTTGATATATTAATAATACTTTATTAATTATTGTTAATTTTTAGTAGGCTTCAGGGACGGCTATCTGAATTTTGTTATATTGTTGACCACCAATATAATGACAATAAAGCTATTCTGTTCTATTTGTGTTTGCTCAGTTGTGTGAATGTGAATGTATAGTATAAATGTATTGGTGTTTGTGATTCATCACAGTATAACCAATACTATAAACTAGATTACACCACTGGTGCCACATACATTCGTAGCCTAAACCACTTTGAAATACTCACCCTTTCAGATTTATAAAATTCCACAATAAAGTACCTTCATTACAGACCAAAACACGAACAATTAACTAACAATGACACAATGAAGGTACCATAAAGTGACAAGAACCAGGTCAGTCAGGAATACATGATCGATCTCTCTTTAAGAGATTAAAATGACCCTGACCTGAGGTCACGTTAATACGTCCAACTCAAACTGCACTGCACAGATAAAAGTCCTGTGAGTTACATTCAGTCTGTTTCTGTGCAGATCAATAACATTTTCTGCTGCGTATCTGGGCCCAGGTCACGTTAACAGATTAATGTACATCCAGGGAATCAACACTGACATGGTGGCTGCAGAGGCCGCTGTTGATCAACAGATGTTACACTGTGCAGCCTCAAGTGATTATGTTTTCAGAAAAAAAATTATGGACAGTACCTGCTGTAATTTAATGAAGACAAAGATTATATATTAAGACTGATTGTTTTATTTGACCATCAGTCCAAAATATTCAGTTTAAATCAGACATGTCAGAGACAAACATAATATAATCACATTAAGGAAGAAAATTTCACAAACAAATGCTGACAAAACCCAAAACCAATTAACCTAGTGATCACTGCAGCTCTGATTGACAGTTTACTGAACCGATAAAGATTTTACAGTATGTATCTCCTGTGGTGACGTAACTGACCTGTTGGACTCTCAGTTCCCATCACTGCTGTAACATCAGTGTGATTAATCACGTGATTTAACAGCTGTATCGATGGACTTCTGGTACAGATAAACAGTCCCACTGATGTAAGGCTTGTCCTGCACATCGTCTCTCTCAGGATTCACATGTGGGTCCTCCATGTATCTGTCCACCCGTTTGATTCCTACCAGACTCCACAGTCCCTCCTCCTCCATCAGCTGCAGCTCTCTCTCCAGATCCTTCTTGTACTTGTCTGCTGGTGCTCCGGTGTGGTCGCCTCTCACCATGCCACACAAACCTCCTGCACACAACACACAGCTCCGTCACTGATAGTCAGCTGTTTCACTGAGGTCTGAGTTTATAAATATCCAACTCACATCTCAGATGAATACCACCGCTTAAAAATGTACCTGCAAATGTATGTGATTTGTTTTCATACAATATCTGCTCATAGTAACTGGTTTAGGAAGAACTGCAGAGGCAGGGTCAGAGGGATGGAATCTGATTGGCCACGCTCAACAGAAGGAGATGAAAAACCACCACGAAAATGCAAAGTGGGCAGAAAGACAACACAGCTGTGTTTGTTACTGTTTTGTCTGTGGATGCTCCCATGGCTGCTGAATGCTACAGACACATGAGCTCAGTCACAGTGACGGCTGTTTGTTGGTCACCTGGTTTGGCGGCGTGGCACATCTCCCTGACAACACTGACCGGAACAAAACCAGCATCCAGAGCACCGGCAATGACCACCACATCAAACACACCTGAGGCCAGGAGAGAAGAAGAGGAAGAGGAGGAGGAGGAGGAGGAGAGATTATGAACTGTTTGACTGTCTGCAGTTTTCCTCTTTATCCCAGGATCATTTATCTGTGGTTCCACAACACCTGGGGGGTCAGGGGTAGAAGAAGGACTGAAAACATGATCAGTTCCTCAGGAAAGTAAAATCAGAGTGTGTGGAGAGTGAGTGGAGTGTACCAGTCTGTGCAGGCAGTGGTTGTGTTCCCAGTAAGGCAGTCTGAGGTCCTGATAGAGGGCCGGTCTTAGCAGCTAGTTCCAGCATGCCTTTACTGCCGTCCACTCCCACAAAGTGTCTGAAGCCCAGTTCAGCCATCTGTTCTCACAGGAAGAAGACGACCAACATCAACACAGAGTCTTTTCTTTGATGACCTTTGATCAGGAGTTTGAGGTGAACAGTCTCACCAGTTTAGCGACCATCCAGTCCACAGGCCACGTCCAGAACCTGAGCCTCCTCACGACTCCCACTAAAGTTCTCAGACAGGAAGTTTGCTCCCAGATGTGGAGACCTGTAGCTCATCAGGGTGATGTCCTGTTTAAGAAAAAATGACATTATTCAGACTGATAAGATCTGAGAGTTTTCAGATGTTACTGTTGCTGCTGAACCTGATGAATACAAGCCAGAGAGCTGGAGTCAGAGGACTGGGTCAGGACTACTGGACTATTGGACTGATGCTCAGCTGAGAGGATCCTGAGCCCCTGTTGCTGCTGTGTTAGTAGATTTATTTGTTCACCAGAAGAAGCAGCTGAAAAGTCAACATGTTAGTAACCAGCTGCTTATTATCACATCCAACATGAGCGACCCTCTGGAGCTCTGCTCGCCAAAATCAAACAGTTAGCTGATACAAAAAGCCCCACATCTCCCTCTGAGTTTAATAAGCTAAATGGAAACTCTGCAAATATAATATAGAAGTAGTAACACTACACAATACAGCTCTGACATTTTCTGTGTAATAATTATTAGGTAGAGGTTCTTCTAAACTGA
>NW_026115670.1:0-23291 GCF_001640805.2 Lates calcarifer | reverse complement strand
CCAGCAGCTTCTCACTGTTTAAACCAGTGAAACTCAAACACACAGGTATCAGGGGCAGTGTGAGTAGTCAGAGCAGTGTTTCTACATGTCGTTACAGGGTCTGCCTGGTTTAGACAAAGCTGGATCCGGAGCCAAACACCCAGAGGGATCCTGGCCTCTCACAGCCCCATGAGCCCCGAGAGCTTCAAACTCATGCACCGGCACAGGTCAGCACACACACCACACACACACACACGTTCACAAATGTTCTGCTTTGTCCTCATTGAACGACACACTCATCTGTTCATACTCACACACCCTCATCACACTTTAAAGTCAACACACACCTTTTCTCAGTGGCGTCTCGTCTCTTCACTGAGTCCATCTGTCTCATTAATGATCTTTGCTAATTTTACATGAGAAGCTTTTCCTGCTGCTCTCACTGAATCCTGCTCTGTCTGCTGCACACGTCACGCTGTCTCAATTTCTACCATTCTCTCCCCCTCCTCTCTCTCTCTCTCTCTCTTCCCATCATACCATCCTGTGTCATTTCTTGCACGGTCTTTGCTGCATCACTCACATTCCTACCAACTTCATTCACTTCCTGCATGTTGTGGTTGTTATTTGGCCTCCTCCTCTCGGGTGTTTGGATATACTCTGCATGGCCCCTGTTTTCCTCCCCCCTTCCTCTCCTCCTCCTCCTTTACCTGCAACTTCTACCCCTCTCCTCGGTTCTCCACCATCCCTCCTTCGTTCCCTCCACCCAGTCCCATAGCTGTTTTTGACTCCAGTGCGCAACTCCTCCTCCTCTCTCTCCTCTCACAACTCCAGTGAGATGGGGAACGTCGGTAACCTGCTGATCCTGGCTGACGGCATGGTGGTGGAGCACCCCGAGGACTTCTACCGCATGCAGGTCAGAGGATCCAGCCCAGGAAAATGACTGCAGGAATTCATCGACTTTGTTGTTAAGATTTTGTGTTTTATGGAATTAAAACAAAGATGTGTGGTAGTTTAAGGAGAATAGAGGTGTAACCTGCTGTATATCATCAATATAAACACTGCAAACTTTTGTGTGAGTTGTGTTTTCTGTTTCCAGGCAAGCCCCTCCTCCTCCAGTCTTAGCTCCACCCACTCAGCGCCCTCTCAGATGATAAACTCCGCCCCTCAACCATCAGAGGTGAGAGACAGAATACACCCACTGTAACATCCATCCATCAGCTCCTCTCAGACGTGTGTGTGTGTGTGTGTTTTTCTTGTGTTAAATTGTCCCTGTGTGTCTCTGCAGTCGGCTCTCCGTCTCTGCCAGACAAATACAGACACAACAGAGAGATGCTGATGCTGCTGCCGCCGCACAGAGAGAGGCGAGCAGCGCCATGTACACCAACATCACCGAGAACGGACAGGTACGCAGCGACACACCGAGACAAACACCCACGTTCTTGATGGAGGCTGAGTGTCTGACATTTTTCTGTCTCTGTCTCTTCAGCCTGCGAACTTCCAGCGAGCGCTGTTCCATCAGGTGATTGGTCCGTGTAAACCCTGCAGTGACCCAAACCTCTCTGTGGCTGAGAAAGGTAGGAGAGCTCACACAGACACACCCCAGTCTGCAGGATGATAGAAAAACAGTCCATTTATCTTCTCCACTCCTCCCCCTCTTTCCCTTTCTTTTCTCCCCCCTCCTCCCCTCCCCCTCTCCTCCTTTCCTCCCCTCCAGTCCTCACCACCCCCCAGTAGTTGGAGTTTGGACAGTGGTACCAGAGAAGCCCTCCCCTTCCTCTCTGCCCACGTTGGCAGTGTCATGGCGCCTCCTGTTCCCCCACGCAACCTGCCTCATGGTATGACACAACTGCTAAGTGTGTGTGTGCATGTGTGTGTGTGCATGTGTGCATGTGTGTGTGTGTGTGTGTGTGTGTCTTGTTCTTTTGCTTGCACTTGTGGATGTTGATTTTCTTTGGTCTGTGTGGAAAAATGTTTCTTCTGACAGTACTGCATATAAACAGGTGTGTGTGTGTGTGTGTGTGTGTGTGTGTGTGTGTGTGGTCCAGCCTTTGTCCAGCTCCCTCAGAGGTGTAGTTGTCTGTGTTTGTATGTCAGAGTGTGTGTGGTGTGGGATATTGTCTCCTCTGACCTGAACCTGCTTTACAGCTGTTACAGGTTTAATCCCAGTGACTCTCCTACATTTGAACTGTATTTCTACTGAGGAAATGTTTCCAGTGAAACCTGTTCACACTGACGTCTGTGGATAATCCTCAGCAGTGTTTGAGTGATGGGGAGGCAGCGCGGGCTGAGCTTCCCTGAAACAACCAAACCCTGGACATTTACATTTCTGAAGGAAAAACAAGAAACTCCATCCACTAACAGTTATTCTGTATCTTCTGAACAACTCAGCACCACAAATGATTGAATTCCACTCACACACATAATCTACACTGGGTGGTGTCAAAAGGTTCAGAGGTGGATGTCTCAGAACTGTTGAAAGTTATTTATTGAATCGATCATAGAAAATCTGCAGGATCATTATTTATCACTTCAAACACCTCCTCTCCCTCACACACTCCTCCACCTCCTCTCTGCTCCAACCTCCTGCTGCACACTTCTACTTCTCTCTCTTTCTCCTCCTCCTCCTCCTCCTCTTCTTCTCTGGTCTGAGGTGTGTGAGTGTGTATCTCTCTCAGTCAGTCCTGCTGTGTCCCCCCCTGTAGGCCAACACCTGTCGATGCACTTTGATGCTTTCCACCACCAGGTCAGCGACCTCCCTCCAGCTCTCCCCGCGCGCTCCTTAAGAAAGGTACCCTCCTCCTCCTCTTCCTCACTCCTGCTGTTGGTCTGGATGCTTGTCTGTCTGTCTGTCTGTCTGTCTGTCTGCACTCCCCCAGGAAAAGCACATCAGTAACTGGGTGCATTTTTATTTTTGTGTTAAGGTTAAGGTAGATTATTGTACAGGCTCACTGAGTGTTTTGATGACTCATTAATCGTTTACACAAAAATAACAGAAGAGATGTGACAGAGCATTTACAACAGGAGGATAAACCCCCAGAGAAAGAATCATTCCCAGCTGACTCTGTGAGCTGTGAGAGCACTGTGTGTCAGCACCAAACAGGAAGGAAGTGCTGAGATTAAAGATCAATACAGGAATCAGCAAAGGAAGTTTCCCCATTGATACACTCTTCTCCTTTTCTGTGTGTTTCCTGCTTTCTGTCCATTCTCCAGTTGTTTAGTTTTTAACCTTCTTGTCCTTTTCCTTTTCTCCCAGGTGACAGTTAGACTCCTAAACACAGTTCTTACTCAGTTCTTACTGTTCTTGTCCTGTACATTGTTTTTATAAATAGACATGTTAAAGAAAAATGCTATGAAATTGTTCATTCTTCTTGTGAAGTGTTGAGATCTCAGTGTGTGCAGACAGAGTCAGTGCAGTGTACAACATCTGGCCTGTCATGTCCTGACATGTTCTGTGTTTGCATTATTTATTTATTTTTAAACAAACTGAAAACAGATTGACCTGCTACCTTCAGCTATTTCATTATGTTTTGTCACATGTTGCAAATGTTGTATTATTGATTATTTAGCTATCATACTCAGATCATCACATTAAAAACCTTTGAATAGAAACTGACCTTGTGTTCCCTCTCTTCCTCTCTGTGCCCCCCACCCCCTCTCTTTCTTTCTCTCTCTCCAGTCTCCCCTGCACCCTATACCTGCCTCGCCCACCAGTCCTCAGTCCATCCTGGATGGCAGTAACTCCACCTTGTCAGGCAGCGCCAGCTCTGGAGTCTCCTCCCTCAGTGAGAGCAACTTCGGGGGCCCAGCCTCCTCCTCCGACCCCCCGGCCAGCCGTACAGACACCCTGGAGTCCGTCCCCAGCAGCCAGGCCTGGACCACCGACCAAGAAGACCTCGACTCGCCTTACCAGCCCGTCAGGTACAGTGTCTCTGAGCCTGAAGTCCTGGACGGAGCGAAACCCCCACCCTGCCGCAGCTACTCCGCACCGGGAGGCGTCACCCCGGCTCAGGCCGGGGGCCAAATCCAGCCCCAGGCACCAGGTTCAACCCCCACCGGAGCTCCACAACCACAACCACAACCACAGCAGCAGGACGGGCTGCCACACCCCCAGCACCACTACTACCACCACCACTTCCACCCACACTACATCCCCCACCACCCGCCTCTTTACCAGCTCCACGAGCCTCCCCCCGCCCTGCCCCCCAAACCCTACCTCAGAGAGGGGTGTATCCCTGAAGAGGACCCCCTTAACACCCAGTCTGCACCTCCACCGCCTCCTGCACCCCGGCCCATGCCACGCAAGATCTCCCAGCCCATAATCGCAGCAACCAAGGATGAGCAAGCTAAAGTGGCGTGGGAGCACGGCATCAGTGAGGAGTAGGACGGCGACTGATGACCTGTAGAAACAAGCAGAATATGAACTCTTTTCAGAGGAGAGAAAGAAAGAGACAGAAGTGAGAGCAAGAGCCAAACTAAAACTAAAACATGAAGTGATGTTGAATCAAACAGTCAGACCCCCCCACCCCCCACCCACTGTCCTGCTCCAATAACCAGACTAAACATAAAGGCTGTGAAGTTAAAGGTTAAAATGATGTGCAGGGTCAGTCTCTCCATTAAACCATGATGCCATCAATACATATTTCTAAATTCTGTCACAGATCTCATGTTAGTTATTGATTTTATTTCCACTCCAACATTAATCAAACATTCATTCAGAAAGGAAAAAGATCTGTAACAGAAAAATATGATCACTGTCGCTCTGATGAGCCGCACTTTAATAAAACAGAGCACCACAACACAGAATTAAGAATTCTAGTCTCCATTTCTATTTATAGAAATGCAGAGAGATGTTACTGAGGTTTGTGCTGAGGGATTATTTAGATGAAGATAAAGTGGTCCTCTGACTGAAAATAAAAGACCAAAACATAAAGTATTACATGCTTCATATTTTCACCTGAGCCCTGAACAACAAGCCAAATAACACAGAGAGGTCATAAATGCATCTGCTTCCTCATTAAATCTTCACGTTACTCCTGAACAAACAGAGCACGGCTGGAAGTGTTTCTTTATGCAAACAGAGCGACAGAGTGCCGACTGAAAGAAGCCATTTTCATCAGACACAATATATTAACAATGAATGAGAGTCTTGATGGAGCCGAAAAGTATTTATATTTTCCAACGAAAGAATCAAAGTGTGTAGATAAATGTAATACAGTATATAGAAGTATATAAATATAATTTATATTTAATCCTTATACTTTTGATGGAAGGTGAAACCTATGTAGAAATATGCAAGTTCAATGGCTTCCTGAGCCAGTAGTAGCTGCTCGATGATACATGACGTGCACTTGTTTAAAACGTGACGATGCCTCACACACAAACATCCGCAGGTTTTAATGTTACATCCAGCAAAGTGAAGGGCACAGAAATGAGCTGATTGAAGGCAGCGATGATGGAAACGACTTGTTAACCTGTGTTTTGTTTTGTTTTTTTTAGCTGAGGTTGTGTCCAAGGGAAGAAGCTGTAAATGTGTGCACGGCATCAGAGAGCTGACGTTTATAGAGAACATTAAGAAGATGAACAGACACTTTTTGCCATTTTTTATGAAAGTAATGAACTGTAATGACTGTACATTTTTTAATCAGGGTACTGTTTTGTATGCATGTTCATTCAATGAAAGTTCCAACTTAATCAGAGACTGTGAGCGATGCACAAAGGTGAATTACAGGAAGCACTGGAGGAATGCTGTGCACTGATGTCTTTATAGTTTAGGAAACACAAACACTTCAGTCACCAAGGATGTTAAATCTGCCAGATTTCATCTGTGTGATACGAGTGTAAAGTACTGTGAAGGATAATACTTTGTTTTTTGTTTTAAAAATGTTGAACTTGTTACCACCAGCTCAGACTGTAATCGTCCTGTAACCCACCTAACCACACGTCTCCTTTTTGTTTGAAATGAAAAAAAAAAAGAAACTGAACTGTGAACAGCTGTTAGCTCATCTGCTTTAACTTTGTAGCCACCGCTCCTTGTTTCTGTCACAACCATTTGCAAATGCTTGTTGTGTTTCACCTGATGCTGGATCATATTCTCACTATAGCCAGACAAGATATTTTACATGATGAACTGAAACCTTTGTCATATGTACATGTACATGACTGTAACAAAGTACCTGTTAAAGGTACAGGAAACTCAGAATCCTGGATTTGTAACGTAATGCATTGTTAAAGGAGAAGGCTGGTGATATTCTGTTGGCGCTCACACTGTCCTGCTGCCGTAAATACTCAAACACTCTGTTTCCTCCTGTTTGAGTAATGTTTGCTAAAGATACAGTGGCAAGCTGGTTTTGGAAATTGAGCAGTTTAAAGATGAAATAATAGGAACCAATGGGATTAGAGCTGCAAGCCACAGACAGAGAACACCAGCTTTATCCTGCACACGTGTCAGTGGCTTTTCCATCAGCATTAATAACAGTGAAGAGTGAAGAGTACTCTACTTATTTAGTGTCGATAGATTCAGGTGTCTCATGCTACCGTAGCGGTAGCTAATGTTACCAGTGTAAAACTGGACTTTAATTTTTCTCAAGTTTGTTTTTGTCCGTTTGGTTTTTACTTGAATATTATTTTCATCTCCTGGTTCCATTGTTGGTTTTAAACAGAGCACTGCTCCTCGCTGTGTGTGTGTCAGCTCTGATGTGTGACAGGATGTGTCACTGTTGGAAAAGCCCAGATGATTAATGACATTAATGGCGGCTGAGTTCCATTCATGTGTGTCAGTCCCGGGGTCCTACATGTCTGCATGCTGCCTCTCTGACCTGACTCATTCAATTGAAAGCAGCCATCATTATCATGTCATTAGCCTCAGGTTTTTCCTGCTCTGACAAAAAGCTGCTTTGGTTTCTTGCAGGTTTAGAGCAGGATGCTGTGACTCAGCAGCAGGTGAGTGTTTCCAAACTGACTATTAGAATGATTTCTTTTTGTCCGTCCCTCTGGACACAGTGATAGAGTTTGGATATTTTCAGGGTTGTTGAGGTGGATTGATTTGGTGTAGGAGACAGATGTTTGGTGGGGTTCAGTTTGGGACTAAAGGAACCATGTATTGCCAGAATGATCTCTCTACAGTTCTGTGTTTGTTGTTGTAATACTCATTCCAGCCACAGTACTTTGAGTACTTTATGTTTTGGAAGAACAGACTGCAGTACTAGTACTCACTGGTTTCCAGCTGTGGTGTCATGCACTGACAGCCATTTAAAAATCACTTTGTGGAAGCTTCCTCTTGTTTCTAACAGTGAAATCCGACCAATCAGATGCTAGATATTACAGACAGGTTTGATTCAGAATGTTAATACTAATGGATGGGTTTGAAGTAGTTGCAGTTGTGTGGGGAATCAGGACAGTTTGGTTCATTTTGACCTTGTTTGACTTGAGAGAGAGAGAGCGGAGGACTTGTTTGGTGTGATATTATGTTCCAGGCCAATGGTCAGACAGAGTTAAATATATTAAATACACAGGCCTAAGTCCTCATGTCTTCAGAAAACAAACATTACAATTAAGATTATGTTGAGAGAATCAGAGCTCGTCAGTTGAGGATAAACTATGCAAACGTCCCTCACGATCAGATGCTTTTAACATGATGTCCAGCTGTTTGTTAAAGTTTTACTGAGGTGTTTGTGTGTGAGAGCAGGGACATTTGCTAAAGGTTGGAACTTTAAAAAAAGTGACAAAAGCAAAGAGTCGAGACGCTTGACGTTGTATCCAGTCTGTGAAACAGTCTGAAAAGATTTTTGTGTCTTAGCGATGCACAGGTTACACTGGCAGTGAGCATGATGTGACACTGAAACCACTGAACACCATTCGCTTTTTTAAATTGAGTTTTTTTGCTTTGTGTAAACGCTGCAGCTGAAAGGAGGAATGTGAAGGGAGAGTCGATGCTCAGTGCACAGAGGAGACGCGATGATTTCTGTGTACATAAACAAGGAGAGTGTATTTATACTGATCATAAAGGGCAAACCTTGTACACATGTAGACTGTGATTGTCTTGCCTTGTACTTTCTGATGTAAAACCGTTTTTAAACCTAGACAACAGCAAACAATACGAGTTCCTTTTGTCTAATTATTCAGATTATTTCAGGGCAGCTGAGGGAGGTTTATTATTATTTTGTGTATTTTGCATCAACGACAAATCCAGACAGTGAGTTACTATGATGGTATTCCTTTGTACAATGATGCTAATAAGTATTTCTTGTATATAAAAGTCTTTATTGTGTTAGCATGGGTATAAACTGTGACGTGTATGACAGTAGATGTAAATACTCACGTTTTTTTTCCTACTCACTAAACAAACTGCTGTGTTGTGGATTCATGATTAATGACAAACATTAAACAATAATGTTTTATTGACACAGCTATGATTCAGCCTGCATTCATTCCACATGTTTAACACATAAAGACTTTAAGACATCCTTTAAGTGAAAATATAATACCAGTAGAAAAAGTGAAGGACTTGGACTCGTCTCATCTTTTTCTGAGCGACTTTGCCCCGTCAAGCCTCAGTGCCTCTCTCTGGATTTATCCTGATGAACCTCCTGAGAAACAAGAGTTTACTCATTGAGATAATAACAACATAAATATTTTATACAGCACATATTTTCCTGTATGGACAGCATTGTCTTTCTTTACCTTGGCTGTAGGTGATGTCTTTTCAGGAGTCACACATTGTCACCTGTAAATCCATACAGCTGATAAATTTCCTCAAGAACACAGAGCAGAGAAAATCATTAGTGTATCAGCTTAACATTACATTTAATTCAAGTAAAATGTCTTTACATTAGCAAACTAATTCTAAACATGAAGGTTGGTTAATAAGTCATAAGGACATCTTGTCAGTGGGTGAAAAGGTTTTTGTCCAATCAAACATTATTTGCGTGCAATGTGAGCCTGAGCCTAGTTACACATATTTACATATTTATGACAGAGTGAGTCTGCAGGTCCAAAAACCTGAGACCACTCTTCTTGAGATATGGCCAAAAACAGATTTTGTGAGGTCACAGTGAGTTTGACTTTTAACCGCCAAAATCTAATCAGTTCATCTTTGAAGGGAGAAAGAAAACAGAATTATCAGACGGAGAAAGCTGAGACGTGCTGCTCTCACTAGAAAAGCAAGACGTCGTCAAATTGTGAGAAGATGAAAAGGATGCTCGGCCTGTTTATACTGAACACAGATAATTAACTCTAGCGTCAGACCTCAGTGGTCAGACTACACCCCCTGCTGGGGAAACTGCACAATTTTGCATAATGCATTCACATTAAATTCAGAGTTTATCACGTGGCTAATAAAATGTTAAACAAACTTATACTATCAAAAGTTAACTGGAAAATTATTTACATTTGTTGGTTCTAATTTTCCCACTGCGGCCACTTTTCTCTCTTTCAGCACAAGTGCAGTGCATGATGGGTTACATTTCTTGGTTAGTGACAATTGGTTGTACACTAAACACTAGCACTAAAACAACAACTCTTCTTGGGCCTGTCTGCTTCAACCCCAACTCCCTGCAGAGTGACCTGAACATGCACCAGGCAGGTCGTGGACCACCAGGGCTGAAGGAAAGAGCTCTGTGAGATAGGGAATCAAATATTTTTCATTGATGTCTGTGTGTCTTTCAAAAGGTGGTAAAGTTTAGGACTCGACATACAGTCATATTAGTTATGTTGACTAATCTGGGCAATCTTTTTAGTAGCACAAAGCTTAGTTAATAGTGTAGTAGTTTGTTGTTGGTGTAATTTTCTGACTCTAAGTAGTATGACCCTCATCTCATCTTACTGGGCCACAACCACTCTAATGCAGGACTGGCTACCAACAAGAGACCGGCTCATTCTGGAGACGTCTCTGTATTTATTTACGTATTTATTGATTTTTTTTCAACAGTTTTTAAATGAACCTTTCAAAGTGCTTGCATATCATATAATACCCAAGTATTTTATATCAAAATATTTAGAACACTCTGAGACTACTGAGGCACCTGTTTGTCTTAGAGCACTGTGGAAAAATTGAAGTTCAGTATTTCAAAAATTTAAATATTTTGTGAAAACACACCTTTACACGTGTCCTGAATTGTTTTGGTGCTTGAGATGGGTTTAAAGTCTGAGCTTCACAAAAGTAGTAGAATGTATGAATGAAGTAAAAGATAAGTGTATAAAACATGTCTACTATTCCGTGGGCCGCATAACGCGGAAGTAAACCCGGAAGCCAGAACTCACTTTTTGTGTGTCCTTTTTTGAGCGCTGTTTGATTGATTTTGAATTATATATTGCCATGTGTGTTTGTGAATTTAAACTGTTTTCAGTAAAATCTAAAACCGGAACAGAATCGGTCGGCCAATCATTGTTTTTCTTCCAATGTAGCTCACGTATGTCGTCACTAGCGCGACGTGGTTTGTCATTGGCCTACGACCTTCTGGGAGGAGCTCAGAGAGGCGGAGAGAGGAAGTGGAAAACATATTTAAACTAAGTTTGAAGCATTGCCTCTGTTTGCCAGTACTGTGCAAAAACGACGTTACCCTGGAGGTTTGGACGCTAAAACAAACTGGAGCTTCTGTTTTTGTCCAACACGAGTGAAGCTGGACGCTGAACACACCTACCATGCGAAGGTAAGACAAACAGTTAGCGGTTAGCGTTAGCATCAACGTTATCGGAGAGTGCTAGCATTAGCCTCGAGCGTTAGCATTACCTTGTAATATCGTTTAATTCCATTTTCAGTCAATCGCGTGGGACTGCTTGTTTGTATTTTTGTACTCTCTCCTGGTCATTTTAAGTCAGTTTGTGACCGGTTATCATGTCGATGTGATCATTTTGTGTTTTGCGTCTCTACCTAGCTGTTTTACAAATGGGTGTTAGCTTTAGCATTAGTTGCGAGCGTTAGCATTACCTGGTAACAACATCGTTTAATTCCATTTTCAGTCGTTTATATCGCGTGGGACTGCTTGTTTGTAACTTTGTGCTCTCTCTTGGTCATTTTAAGTCCGTTTATGACCGGTTATCATGTTGATGTGATCATTTTGTGTCTGTGATGGTACTTCATCGTTTTGTGTCTCTACCTAGCTGTTTTACAAATGGGTGTTAGAATTAGCATTAGTTGCGAGCGTTAGCGTTAACGCCGAGTGTTAGCATTATCTTTTAAATGTATCTTTGGGGTTTTTCTCCCCTTGAGGGTTAAAGTGTGTTTGTGTTTGTGTGACTAAGTCCTTCACATTAGTTGTGGACGGTGGTAACTGTTCAGTACTCTGTTTGTTTGCAACTCTGTTTGCATGTCTTTACAATTACTCGGAAGACAGTTTACTGCTTTGTAGTTTTGTGCTCCCTCTTGTTCATTTTCAGTCACTTTATGGCAGATTATCGTGTCGATGTGATCATTTTGTGTCTGTGAAGATATTGCATCGTTTTGCGTCTCCAGCTGGCTGTTTTACATCTGCTTATGTGCAGCTTCTTTGTGGTTATTTTTGCCTCATATTGTGTCTTTGTAGTTTTGTGTCTATTCCTGATCATTTAATGTTCCTTTGTGGCCATTTTGCGTTTCACCGTGGCAGTTATGCATCTCATTGTGTCTCATGTATCCACTGATCCGCTGTTGTGTATATTGTTGAAATTTGTTTGCGGTGACTTGAGGCCTTATTCAGCTCAGTTTTGTTTTAAATACAAGCTTGAAAACTGGATTTTAACTCTGCTGCTCCACAGGTTTTAAGCCTCAGGAGTAGGTCACAATGTATGAGCTGAGATGATTGTTAGAAATTATTATCAAAACAATTTTAAAATTGTTTTTCCTCTCTCGAGCTCAGTAAAGTCATATTCTACTAACTTCATTCATTCATTCACCTCAAAACACAAAGTATGGTTCAAGGTTCCTCTGTTTAGTTTTCAGTGTTGTATTCTTCACTGTTCAAGTTTTGGAGGTGTACTGTTCTTTATTAATGAGGT
The DNA here is from genome assembly GCF_001640805.2 of Lates calcarifer. Taxonomy (NCBI): domain Eukaryota; kingdom Metazoa; phylum Chordata; class Actinopteri; family Centropomidae; genus Lates; species Lates calcarifer. The sequence continues at coordinate 11,342 of NW_026115670.1, read as the reverse complement.
TCTTTGGTTTTCAAGTGTTGTACTTGTGTTTTGCAGGTTTACTGGTTCAGATGCTGCAGCCTGGACAGAAGCTCTCACCTTATAAACCAAACAGGTATGTGTCCAAAGATTTACCCCGTCTGGAAAAATGTGTTGATGAGCTGAATTATTAATGTCAGTCAAAACTCATAATAATTGTCAGTTAATTTTCTGCCTGTGGACTAAAGTATAATTAAAGATACCACAAGTTAAAACCCTGCTTTCAAAAATGTACTTAAGTTCCTATCATGCAGTTCACAGTAATGTACATGATTCCTCCAGTGATTATTTGACAATTAATATAGAAATTTAATATAGAATTATTTATTTATTTAAGATAATCATGTTAGTAAATTTTTCCCAAGTATGTATTGAGTCTTAAAGGTGTGATGCCTTTTCTTGTCATGTGTGCCAGTAAACAAACCGTTTTCTGAGACACTCCTCTAATGTTTGGAAAATGTTCTGGTTCGGCTGTGATACTGAATATTTATGTGTATTTTGAGGTTAAACTGTTGATGAGGAATAGGTCATAATGTATTGACCATTTTCCTTTGTATGTTTCTCTTTTTATTTCCTCCAGGTGTCTCCACTTCATCCAGGATCACAGAGTCTTCATTGTTTGAAACCAGGACAGAGGCCTCCAGGTAATTCACAGCTTTACATCAACACAGAGCACTGACATTAAATTCTACAGAAAACAGAAAATATTGGCGTCAAAATTTTGAATAATACAAACTCCAACACTTACCTTTGTTTAAGCAGCATGTCTTATAAAGTTAAATGAAAACGTAAACAAGTAAATAGCTCCCTAAAGTTTTCCAAAATGTCAAAATAACTGAAATGTTATTTAATCTTTCACTTATCTTTGTTTTAAGTTCAAACAAAAAACAAAAGTGCAGGGAGCTCCCAGGCTCAGCAGCATCTCTTATAACGGTAACTGAAATTTTAAATAGATAAATAAATTCACAAGAAATTCACCATCTTTAAAGGCGCCTTCTTCTTCTGATTCAGAAGGCCCTTGATGTCACTGGTGATCCAGGGCTTGTTGTTTGCATAGCAGCGTACAGTTTTAACCGGAACAACAACGTCCATCCAGAAGCTGATGTAGTCAGTAGCGCAGTCAACAACCTGCGACCCCCGCAGTGCATCCTAGTCTGTGGTTCCAAAACAGTCTCTCAGAGCCTGCTCTGCCTCAGGAGACCACTTCCTGAATGAGGTGTGGTTGTGGGTAGCTTCCTCACTCTTGCTTTGTGGAGCAGAATGAGGTTGTGATCTGCTTTCCCCGGTGCAGGCAGCGGGGTGGCGCTGTATGCGTCCGTTACGTTAGCATACAGTAGGTCAATGGTCCTGTTTCCCCTGGTGTTACAGTCCACATACTGGTAGAAAGCAGGTAGTGTTTTGTCCAATGTCACATGGTTGAAGTCCCCAGAGATGAACACACGCGCCTCCGGGTGCTGTGGTAATCAATACTAACGGAGAGGGTGTGTTTAACGTCATCTGAGCACGACGGTGATGCGGTCAGGACCGAGGCGCTTGTGAGTTTATTGTTTATGGCGTAGTAATATTTGTAGTGGTGAGTAAGGTGTGCTGTCATGCTGATTGGAGCACGTTCTAAATGTCTTGTGGACCAATCAGATGGCTCGGTCGGAGCTACTTGTTGTATAATTGTAGTTGAGCAACGGCGGAGTGGATGACGTCGCTCGCGTCGGCACGTGGAGGAATGTAAACAATAACAACAATGGCGTCCAATCTCTCTGGGCAGGGACGGAGGCTTACAGCCGAGAGTCCGGTGTCCCTGCAGCAGCTGGGGATTTTAATGTCCAGCTTGTGTTTACATATAAAGCGAGTCCTCGTCCTTCCCGCTTCCCGCAGGCTTTCGTGTCTCTGTCCGCTCTGACTGTACTGAAACCGGGTAGCTCCACGTTAGCATCCGGGATGCTAGACCTGAGCCATGTTTCAGAGAGGCACACCAGACTGCACTCTCTGTAGGTCCTGATGTTTTTCACCAGCGCAGCCAGTTCGTCGATCTTATTCGGTAGTGCGTTCACATTACCCTCCTCACCTCGTCAGGTAAATGGGGAACCACCCCGGCGCGCGACCACGTTGTCAGAGCAACACGTGATTCCCTCGAATAAACGAGTCTTGGTGTGAACAAGAAAATCCATTTCCATAGGCTGGAATAACACAGAGTAGAAAAAGAGCAAAAATAAACAGTAAATAAAGAGAAAACTGTGAAAAAAGAGCAAGGCACACGGAGCTGCTGAAATCGCTGCCACTCGCGCCGGCGCCGGATATTAAATAAACAAATAGCTTCCTGAAGTTTTATGAAATTAATAAAACAAAGTAAAATGTGCATACATAGATCTGCTCTCCAGAGTTTCTCCACCTGGTAAAACTTTGTCTCCTCCTCATGCTCGGCTGTCACTGCTGACTGGCTGTTACCGGTGCCGTGGCTCTGCCTGTAACCAATCCCATAAACAAATAACTTTGTTTAAATGCCTTTAAGCATATGTTTATTAAGCAGCTTTTCAGATTTGCAACATGTTAAAGGTTTTTTTATCTTAAACAAAGACATTTTGTTTTAAAATTCTAACAGAAAGTGCAGGGAGCTCCCAGGCTCAGCAGCATCTCTTATAACGGTAACTGAAATTTTACATAGATAAATAAATTCACAAGAAATTCACCATCTTTAAAGGCGCCTTCTTCTGATTCAGAAGGCCCTTGATGTCACTGGTGATCCAGGGCTTGTTGTTTGCATAGCAGCGTACAGTTTTAACCGGAACAACAACGTCCATCCAGAAGCTGATGTAGTCAGTAGCGCAGTCAACAACCTGCGACCCCCGCAGTGCATCCTAGTCTGTGGTTCCAAAACAGTCTCTCAGAGCCTGCTCTGCCTCAGGAGACCACTTCCTGAATGAGGTGTGGTTGTGGGTAGCTTCCTCACTCTTGCTTTGTGGAGCAGAATGAGGTTGTGATCTGCTTTCCCCGGTGCAGGCAGCGGGGTGGCGCTGTATGCGTCCGTTACGTTAGCATACAGTAGGTCAATGGTCCTGTTTCCCCTGGTGTTACAGTCCACATACTGGTAGAAAGCAGGTAGTGTTTTGTCCAATGTCACATGGTTGAAGTCCCCAGAGATGAACACACGCGCCTCCGGGTGCTGTGGTAATCAATACTAACGGAGAGGGTGTGTTTAACGTCGTCTGAGCACGACGGTGATGCGGTCAGGACCGGGAATCGCTTGTGAGTTTAATGTTTATGGCGGAGTAATATTTGTAGTAGTGAGTAAGGTGTGCTGTCATGCTGATTGGAGCACGTTCTAAATGTCTTGTGGACCAATCAGATGGCTCGGTTCGAACTACTTGTTGTATAATTGTAGTTGAGCAACGGCGGAGTGGATGACGTCGCTCGCGTCGGCACGTGGAGGAATGTAAACAATAACAACAATGGCGTCCAATCTCTCTGGGCAGGGACGGAGGCTTACAGCCGAGAGTCCGGTGTCCCTGCAGCAGCTGGGGATTTTAATGTCCAGCTTGTGTTTACATATAAAGCGAGTCCTCGTCCTTCCCGCTTCCCGCAGGCTTTCGTGTCTCTGTCCGCTCTGACTGTACTGAAACCGGGTAGCTCCACGTTAGCATCCGGGATGCTAGACCTGAGCCATGTTTCAGAGAGGCACACCAGACTGCACTCTCTGTAGGTCCTGATGTTTTTCACCAGCGCAGCCAGTTCGTCGATCTTATTCGGTAGTGCGTTCACATTACCCTCCTCACCTCGTCAGGTAAATGGGGAACCACCCCGGCGCGCGACCACGTTGTCAGAGCAACACGTGATTCCCTCGAATAAACGAGTCTTGGTGTGAACAAGAAAATCCATTTCCATAGGCTGGAATAACACAGAGTAGAAAAAGAGCAAAAATAAACAGTAAATAAAGAGAAAACTGTGAAAAAAGAGCAAGGCACACGGAGCTGCTGAAATCGCTGCCACTCGCGCCGGCGCCGGATATTAAATAAACAAATAGCTTCCTGAAGTTTTATGAAATTAATAAAACAAAGTAAAATGTGCATACATAGATCTGCTCTCCAGAGTTTCTCCACCTGGTAAAACTTTGTCTCCTCCTCATGCTCGGCTGTCACTGCTGACTGGCTGTTACCGGTGCCGTGGCTCTGCCTGTAACCAATCCCATAAACAAATAACTTTGTTTAAATGCCTTTAAGCATATGTTTATTAAGCAGCTTTTCAGATTTGCAACATGTTAAAGGTTTTTTTATCTTAAACAAAGACATTTTGTTTTAAAATTCTAACAGAAAGTGCAGGGAGCTCCCAGACTCAGCAGTATAGTTCACTGATGTCAAATAAATACATAAATAGCTTCCTGAAGTTTTAATAGGTGATAGTAATAAGTAATGGTGAAAGGAATCTAATATTAGAGGTAACAGTAAAGGTAATATGTGATAAAAGCAATACAGAAGTAATAGTAATCCAAAATAGAAGTAAAAATGTCATGTTATGGTGGGACATCGAAAATGTCAAAAGACGCCACAGTACAGTAAGACATCAAAGTGATTTGTTAAATGTTCTGGTTCAGCTGTGATGTTGAATATTTATGTGTATTTTGAGGTTAAACTGTTGATGAGGAATAGGTCATAATGTATTGACCATTTTCCTTTGTATATTTCTCTTTTTATTTCCTCCAGGTGTCTCCACTTCATCCAGGATCACAGAGTCTTCATTCATTGAAACCAGGACAGAGGCCTCCAGGTAATTCACAGCTTTACATCAACACAGAGCACTGACATTAAATTCTACAGAAAACAGAAAATATTGGCGTCAAAATTTTGAATAATACAAACTCCAACACTTACCTTTGTTTAAGCAGCATGTCTTATAAAGTTAAATGAAAACTTAAACAAGTAAATAGCTCCCTAAAGTTTTCCAAAATGTCAAAATAACTGAAATGTTATTTAATCTTTCACTTATCTTTGTTTTAAGTTCAAACAAAAAACAAAAGTGCAGGGAGCTCCCAGGCTCAGCAGCATCTCTTATAACGGTAACTGAAATTTTAAATAGATAAATAAATTCACAAGAAATTCACCATCTTTAAAGGCGCCTTCTTCTTCTGATTCAGAAGGCCCTTGATGTCACTGGTGATCCAGGGCTTGTTGTTTGCATAGCAGCGTACAGTTTTAACCGGAACAACAACGTCCATCCAGAAGCTGATGTAGTCAGTAGCGCAGTCAACAACCTGCGACCCCCGCAGTGCATCCTAGTCTGTGGTTCCAAAACAGTCTCTCAGAGCCTGCTCTGCCTCAGGAGACCACTTCCTGAATGAGGTGTGGTTGTGGGTAGCTTCCTCACTCTTGCTTTGTGGAGCAGAATGAGGTTGTGATCTGCTTTCCCCGGTGCAGGCAGCGGGGTGGCGCTGTATGCGTCCGTTACGTTAGCATACAGTAGGTCAATGGTCCTGTTTCCCCTGGTGTTACAGTCCACATACTGGTAGAAAGCAGGTAGTGTTTTGTCCAATGTCACATGGTTGAAGTCCCCAGAGATGAACACACGCGCCTCCGGGTGCTGTGGTAATCAATACTAACGGAGAGGGTGTGTTTAACGTCGTCTGAGCACGACGGTGATGCGGTCAGGACCGAGGCGCTTGTGAGTTTATTGTTTATGGCGTAGTAATATTTGTAGTGGTGAGTAAGGTGTGCTGTCATGCTGATTGGAGCACGTTCTAAATGTCTTGTGGACCAATCAGATGGCTCGGTTCGAACTACTTGTTGTATAATTGTAGTTGAGCAACGGCGGAGTGGATGACGTCGCTCGCGTCGGCACGTGGAGGAATGTAAACAATAACAACAATGGCGTCCAATCTCTCTGGGCAGGGACGGAGGCTTACAGCCGAGAGCCCGGTGTCCCTGCAGCAGCTGGAGATTTTAATGTCCAGCTTGTGTTTACATATAAAGCGAGTCCTCGTCCTTCCCGCTTCCCGCAGGCTTTCGTGTCTCTGTCCGCTCTGACTGTACTGAAACCGGGTAGCTCCACGTTAGCATCCGGGATGCTAGACCTGAGCCATGTTTCAGAGAGGCACACCAGACTGCACTCTCTGTAGGTCCTGATGTTTTTCACCAGCGCAGCCAGTTCGTCGATCTTATTCGGTAGTGCGTTCACATTACCCTCCTCACCTCGTCAGGTAAATGGGGAACCACCCCGGCGCGCGACCACGTTGTCAGAGCAACACGTGATTCCCTCGAATAAACGAGTCTTGGTGTGAACAAGAAAATCCATTTCCATAGGCTGGAATAACACAGAGTAGAAAAAGAGCAAAAATAAACAGTAAATAAAGAGAAAACAGTGAAAAAAGAGCAAGGCACACGGAGCTGCTGAAATCGCTGCCACTCGCGCCGGCGCCGGATATTAAATAAACAAATAGCTTCCTGAAGTTTTATGAAATTAATAAAACAAAGTAAAATGTGCATACATAGATCTGCTCTCCAGAGTTTCTCCACCTGGTAAAACTTTGTCTCCTCCTCATGCTCGGCTGTCACTGCTGACTGGCTGTTACCGGTGCCGTGGCTCTGCCTGTAACCAATCCCATAAACAAATAACTTTGTTTAAATGCCTTTAAGCATATGTTTATTAAGCAGCTTTTCAGATTTGCAACATGTTAAAGGTTTTTTTATCTTAAACAAAGACATTTTGTTTTAAAATTCTAACAGAAAGTGCAGGGAGCTCCCAGGCTCAGCAGTATAGTTCACTGATGTCAAATAAATACATAAATAGCTTCCTGAAGTTTTAATAGGTGATAGTAATAAGTAATGGTGAAAGGAATCTAATATTAGAGGTAACAGTAAAGGTAATATGTGATAAAAGCAATACAGAAGTAATAGTAATCCAAAATAGAAGTAAAAATGTCACGTTATGGTGGGACATCGAAAATGTCAAAAGACGCCACAGTACAGTAAGACATCAAAGTGATTTGTTAAATGTTGTGGTTCAGCTGTGATACTGAATATTTCTCTGTGTTTTCATGGTTAAACTGTTGGTGAGGAATAGGTAGCAGTGTATTGATCATTTTCCTTTGTATATTTCTCTTTTTATTTCCTCCAGGTGTCTCCACTTTGTCCACGATCGCAGAGACATGGTCCTTGATCGGAGACATTGTCCCATGCTTCGTAGAGACCTTGCGATAGAATTGGCGGAGACGGGGGTCACCGATTTGACGGCACTGCCTGTAATCACAGAGACGTAGTCCACGAGTCTTTGTACAATGAAGAAGTTCTGTGAGACCAGGACAGAGGCCTCCAGGTAATTCACCAACAGCTTTACATCAACTGTCCAACACAGAGACTGACATTAAGGGGACTGGGACTGGGACTGGGATGGCCAGTTTATCTGTAAATATTTAAGAATTTGGACTCTTCCAGTTTTAAACAGCCATATAACAGCCTACACAGCACAAACTGTTTAAACCAACAAGTATATTTTATTAGAAGCAGTCAGCATGACTGAACTCCCTGAGAAATGTCTGCTGAGACATGTTGGAGTTGTGCTAAAAGCTAATATGTGGCTTGATGAAGGAAAGAGTCTGACAACATTATGATAGGATTCCTACAGAGACAGAGCTTTTTATTAAAGAGGAAGATCCTTCTTGTTTGACCAGAAACATCACTGTATATCACCACCAGACTCCATTGACAAAAACAGGGATTTTACCCAGCAGAGCACAGGAATTGTTAATCCGCTGCTGCTGCCATCTTTTAGTTTGTTTGTGTTATTGTGTGCTACTTTTGCTTAATGTAAAGTATCTGATTACTTCTTCCACCACTGAAGGTCACACAATAACACAAACACACTAACAGATGGAGGCAGTGGTATTCCAGCAGCTCCTGTGTTCTGCTCAGTTAAATTCCTGTTTTTGTCAATGGAGTCTGGTGCTGATATGTAGTGATGTTTCTGGTTAAACAGAAAGTCAGTTGAAGAAATGAAGATAGTTACGAGGCTAAACATATGTCTGGTAGTTTTTCTATATCCAGTGTTAACTCTGGTTGGCAGCTTCACCCAGTATCAGTGAAGCCACTGAAGAGCAGTTCAATTTATCTTGTCCTGTGTGATTCATGGCCACAACACAACCTCACTGCTACAAGTGTTTATTCATGGTTTTGTTGTTGTCTTTGTGTCTGTAGACTGGGCTCCTACACTTGGATTTTTGTTTACTTAATGCAAATATTTTGTCCCTAAAATCAGTGAACAATAATGAAAAATAACCATGATCTCAATATTGATCAGAATAATGAATGATGCAGCCACTTTAAGTAAAGACAGAAAACTTACCTGGCTGAGTTATATACGTTTATTGTCAGTGTTTTGTGTCTCTCTGGGTTTGGTAATCTATGCATGGTCATCCATCGATCCCTTGTTGTGTATATCAATGATTAGTCATTTGTTTGAACTTGGTGCTTGATTGAGCAGTTTGGTGTTAAAGGCTTGAAAACTTCATTTTATCTTTGTTTTCCTCCACAATGTCTGAGCTGAGATCACAGTTAGAAATCATTACACCAACGTTTAAAATTGTCTGAATGCTTTCTCTTTTAGGTCAGTCAGGTTTTATTTGTAATTGTCAAGGCTTTAGTGTTTAGTTTTCACCGTCATGTTCTCCCACACTGTGTGGTTTTTAGTGGTGAAAACGTTCCATTACTTTGTTGTATTAGTTTATCATTCAAGTGTTGTGCTTGTGTTTTTCAGGTCGACTTGTTCAGCTGCTGCAGCTCGGACAGAAACACGATCATCACCTCACTGGTCAACAGGTATGTGTCTGAAACATTTACCCAGTCTGAAAAATATGTGTTGATGAGCTGAATTATTAATGTCAGCAATTGCTTCTGCTTTTTCATCACTGTCGCTGGTTAAATCCCAGCTCACACCTTGGTACTTAATGAATTTACTACTGAATATAACGAGCTGAATGATCTTGTCCATTAAATGTGAAAAAGTACCGTAAAAACTGTAATCGCTCAGAGCTCAAGGTGATGTTTTTTTTGATCAACAGTATTTAATATTTATCATATGACAAAGAAAACTGTTAAATTCTCACCTCAAGCTTCTGTCTTCAAGCAAATATTTGTCATTCTTGGTTTAAAATATGTATCAGTATAGTTGTCAATGTTTTGTCTTTGGACAAATTGACTGTAGCTCTTCAGTGATTAGTTGATAAACAAACAATATTTGTTGTTGTTGTTATTCAGGAGGTGATGACAGTAAACTGTTGATTTTCTGAAACAGCCTCTAATGTTTGTTAAATGTTGTGGTTCAGCTGTGATGTTGAATATTTCTCTGTGTTTTCATGGTTAAACTGTTGGTGAGGAATAGGTAGCAGTGTATTGATCATTTTCCTTTCTCTGTTTCTCTGTGATTTCCTCCAGGTGTCTCCACTTCGTCCACGACATCGAGTCTTCATACAGAAGTTGTTTGAGACCAGGACAGAGGCCTCCAGGTAATTCACCAACAGCTTTACATCAACTGTTCAACACAGAGACTGACAATACATTATAGATCTGCAGTCACTGATCTGAGGTCTGACAGTTTGATTTGTCACAAACAGACTGAACTTATTATTACAGTTTGTTAACAGAGTTCATGAATGTTCAGTTTCACACTACAAACTCATTTTGCTTCTGTCAGTGCAGCTTCTTCTGTCTTTGTGTACAAAGCTGATTTAACTCTTGGACTAGTTCTGATTAGTCCAGAACCAGTTAGTCCACACTCTGGTTTCTTTATAGATTTAGTCTTTTACTTCTCTGTCTTTTGACAGTTTGAAGTTCAATACCCAGAAACTCGCTGTGCTTTTATTTTGATGGGCTAAAAGTCACATCTTTGTGTTAATGTTTGTTGTGTTTTTCTCCACAGGATTAAAACTTGAACCATTAAACCACAGAGAGAAGAGACAGACATGAAGACATTTTCAGAAGGTCAGTGTTTATTCTTTTCAGTCTGACTCTGTCATTATCTCAGCTTCAGTGATTTGTCAGTTTTAAAAATAATGCAAAAAATAAGTCTAAACAATATGTATTACAACATGCATATACATATATATAAAACAGAAAAAAAACCTTAGTTTAGAATAGAATGGAAATCTCTAGGACTAAAAAAGTAAGTATAAAATCATGTAAAAATACACTTTAAACCTTAGAGGAATGTAAAATATCAGTTTACAAACTTAAATAAATGTCAGAATAACTCAAAGCCATAAAAAGTTAAGTACAAAACCTAAATATAAATAGATAAATATAAACCTTCAAAAATATATTTAGAACAAAAAGTAGGAAAAAAATAATTAAAAACCCTTATGTCTGAATAATGACTGTAAAACCTTTAAAAAGTTAAAACATGCGAATCATCATTTGACCACAAGGAGACGCTGGTTAGAGCTGGTTGGGGTTAATGTAGTTCCAAAGATGAACATGTCAGCTCAGCCTCTTTGTGATTATTAACTGCTTGTGATGCACTTGAATGTTTTTCATATTAGTCTCTAGAAAATGTGCCAATGACTACATTACATATGATGGAAACCAACAGTTCACACCAGTGAGATGGTGGAGGTCTTTCATTTCCTTAACAGCTTTGTAACACTTTCTTTCTTTCATCCCCTTCAGGTCTTCAGCTGCATCGTCTTCCCCTGCAGAGACAAGAACACGTTAACCACAGAGGTACATGAACAGTGTATTAGATACAGGAAAACTACTGAAACTGCTTTACTGCACAGTACTTGAAAAGGTAAATGAAAATCTAAATTTCAAGCCTATGAGAGACAGTTTTTACCTTTCCTCATGTTTCTTTTTAGAAATTACTAAATAAAATACTTAGTTACGTAAATAAATTTTACTAATACTGTTTTTTTTGATGCTTTTGGAATACTGACTGTTTTTCCTTTCTATACCATGACATGCAGCTTAAGTTAAAGAAATTGCCTTAAAACAACTATCTTACCTTTGTCTTACACAGACAACCCACAAACTCTGTAGATCTGTGAAACTTATATTTCCCTATTTTTAATACTGCAATATCAGTACTCTAATTCAATATACTACTGTATACATAGCCTTGTTTGTAATCTGTTGTTCCTGAATTTCCCCCTTTTGATAAATGATTATCTTACGCTTACTCTCTTAATAAATACTTTTGAATACTCAACAGTTTCGTAGTCTGTCGAATATTTTTGGATGAATGCCACCTATACCTCATACGTTTTCACCTGTGACCGTTTTTGATGCCATACTATACTATGACTTTTTTTTGGCCGTTTTTGATGCCATACTATACTATGACTTTTTGTGATG
>NW_026115669.1:0-12231 GCF_001640805.2 Lates calcarifer | reverse complement strand
GACAAATGGACCAATCACTGGTAGACAGTCAAGATGGGGTACTCACTGGAGATAAGGCTGTCTGGATATGGACAAAACGGTCTGTTTGCATCATGGACAAAGTACAATCATCAGACAGACCCTGGTGGACTGTTCTGGACTATATACATATAAATCTGAAAAGGGCCTATAAAATTTGAAAGGAGCCTCAAACGATTCTCCACCTCCATGAGTCTGGTAGGACAACGAAAGGAGGAAATTCAGGGGCCTTGAAAGAGTCCCTGTAATTGGGCCTCTCACTGAGAAAGGACAATCTCTGTTGGACAGCAAATAAAGGAACATGTGAACACTTCTGCCGTGACAATACGAAGGGAATAGCTCTCTCATGCCAGAGGCACCCAAGGGACTGGTATTGGTGCCATGTACTCCGGCTGGTCAATGGTGTGTCGCCAATGTTACTGTGCAGGGACTGTTGCCAAGGAAACAGATCATTTCACATCAAAATGCTAACTGTAAAACCAATAAATTGATTTGTAAATGCAAACTCTGGCATGGGTGCCGCAGACCGTTGAAGTTTCCTTTCCCCTCTACTGGACACACACCTTCTATCAAAAGAAGTCCAGGATATATATTTTCAGCAGAGATGAAGGAAACAACATGATACATTTTAAGACACTGCAAAGGTGAAAAGAAAAAAGGAAACCTAGCTTTAGTGAGGAATGTGCAGTAGCCCTTAAGGCCAAAAGACAACAACATTTCAGAAAATCCACTTTTTCAAAAACACAAAAACAAAGTGCCCTACCAGACTCCACTGACTAACAGATGGAGGCTGCAGTATTCCAAAAACGCCCTGTTCCTCTCAGTAGAATTACAATTTTCCAATGGAGTTTGGTAGTGATATAAAGCAATATCTCTGGTTAAACAAACAGGATCTTAAATAAAAAGGTGTTTCTCTCTAGGAATCCTGTTCATAATGTTGTCAGCTATTTATAATAACAATCTGAGCCTGTCAGTCACAAAAACAATCACTTTAGGTTGATGTACTTCTAGAAGTGTTAAGACAGCAAAATTATAAAGTAATATGTTGACATTTAATGGGACAAAAGCTCACATCAGCTCAGGCTCTCGATTCAGTCATATTTTGCAAATTTAAAAAACATGACTAACATGAATGTATCTTTTTTGGCAATCAAATGTCTATTGAGAAGATTAAATAATACAAAGGTATTAGTGTTTTCTTATTTACTTTAAGAAATAAAACAGTGTACAACTATAAATCAAATTACTGTACTGCAGAGTATGAGATTTGGCTTTTATATCTATCTGTGTTTGTGGTGATTTGTAATTGTGAAAGCCTTCAGCCGTCCTTCATCCCATTTAATTTATTACAATTAATTTGGGGTTTGTTTTTGCTGGAAACTTTCCAGGATTCTGCAGTACTTTTAATTGAATTCAATTAACCTTTTCAGATCTTGATTTGAAAATATTATGGGACAGAAAAAACAAAAGGCTGAAATTTTACTAAAATTGTACTTACTAACTATATTACTGACTTACTTACTACAATATTATATAAGAATATAAAAACACTAATACCTTTGTTGTATTATCTATATCTCAATATCATCCGCGCTTTCATCGTATTACATGTCAACATAATTCCATGCCAAAGTCTCACTACTCAGCATCCACAGTGTGAAGTTGTAGTGGACATTGAAGTAGTAAGCATGGTCATGAAAATGGCAGGCTTGGCAGTTGGAACTTATGAGTTAACATATTATAGATAAGATTCTGAAGAAATCAACAAAAGCTAAATTATGGTACAACTTTTCAGGCCAGATCTAAGCTTACATTAGTCTTTTGACACACATGGAGTTAAATCTAAGTAATGTATAAACCACAGTTCATCTGCAATTAACATGAGCTCATCTCATATTGTGTAAACATATCTGGCTGAGACAAGCATTCCTATCCGATGGGCACACAGATAAGTTGTGGCATGTAAAATCCTGGGGATTTTTTTCTAGAAATTCAAATGGAGAAACCTTTGTGAGCAGAATGAATTATTCTAAATACAATTACAGGAACCAAATGTGCTCAATTACATGTTTGCTGTGTTTCTGTGACTGTGGGATTTTGATGCCTTTGTGTAGTATAGGAGCACTACATAGATAAGCTGTTGGTGTGTAAAGAAAAATGAATACAAAGGGTCAGGGTCAGAATATGCATCATTGTGTGTAGGTGGATATGCCTTGATGTACTTACATATCATCTCAATGGTGCAGGAGAACATGCATTCCCACATTGGCCCTTGGCGGTTGGAACTGCAACAACAGAGCCTGACTATGTAAGTCCTGTATTTAGAGGCAGCCCTCAAAAATTGGAGTTAAAATCAAATTATTAATCTGAATTTTTGTTTATAAAAATGTTTATTTTATACAAAACAGAATGGACCCAGTAGGTCTTCCTTTTGTCCCACAATTTAGAAAAATAAATTCACAAACAAGTCTCGACACCCTCAGGGTAAACAGGTGTGCTGTCTAGCACTCGAGAAGCTAATCTCATTAAGTACATGCACACACACACACTTATGTACAAAGCACCTGAGATACATAGCTGCCAAGGGGCTAATTTGAATTCTGAACCCATAGTGTTTTTACAACCGGCAGAATATAATAAGGGCAATTGTTCCTATTGTAAACACAGTCGTCAGATCAGCTTCTGTGCTTTCTGCAAGAATTACCTGCAGTGTGCCTGGTGTCAAGTCAGCACCTGGGGGCAAAACACCATGAATACGGTGCTTTAACAAAACTTTTTTTGTTTGTTTGTTTTTACCTGAGGCAAAACAGGTTTCAACTCATTATTTAAAACGCATGACAACAAAGATTTAGAACTTATTTGAATAAACACAGAGTGGTATAATAACAGTTGCAGAGCACTTGGCAATCACAAAATAGGTTGTCAGCTGCCTCATACAAAAAAATATACATTCTTGGAGTTGGAGTGTATCAAGCTTATAATTTGTTTCAGCTTTTAAGCCTTATCCTATCTCATTAATACTTTCCCCCTTAACAGCTTCAATATAACAGATAATCAACAAAAAACAAAATGTTGGGTCAAGTTATGAGTAATGGGTCAGTTTCAGTAACAGAGTGCCAACACAACACAAAAGAGGAGCACCCAAGTGGAAGGTCCCATATCCAAAATCCAAGAGAAATTCCCTCATTTCACCTGGTATTTGCCATTATGCAGTCTGTAATGAAGAGTTATCATTTCCTTAGCGTCAGCATGGCATTGACATCCCACAGCAGGTTCCTCATCTGATCCATCAGAACCTTCATCTCCTGGTTCTTCTGACGTACCTTCTGCAGGTAAACCACAAGAAATGTGATGTTCATTAGTCAAATTCTTTGGAGCACATGAGCCATTGCTTTAGCATTCACCATCTCTCCAATCTTAAGCAATCAGGACAGAACCTACTTAACTCCCTGTAAACAGATTTTCTTGATCAATAATTGCGACTTGATTATAACTGCTGGGCAATTTTGGGAGTGAAAAAAGCTTGGTGTTGTTAGTAAAACAAACAAGCTTACCAGCCCCAGGTAACATTTTGCCGTTAGGTGCCTGGTAGCAATTTCCTAACTCACCTGAAAACTTCATCCCACTAGAATTTCGAGTGTAATGTTAAGAAAAACAAACAAAAGAAAAACAACATCTGATAATGAAAATTTACTTACGCTGCAAATGATGTTGGATTTTTGCATTTCTTTCATGGCACTAAGTGGCCACTTAGGCCTATGTCAGTACTGCCACCTAGAGGCTATTGCATGGGACTTTTTGTTCAGTTCAGTGCCACTGAGTATCAGTTTCCTTTTTTGGTAATTTCCATCTTGACAAAAATATGAGGATTTTTTGTTTTCAACACCTGGTTTGAATTTTTATATTAAAACAAAAACAAATGTCAGCCTGAGTTTCCTGGCAATAATATTGCACCACCAAAGACATAGTGATGTTAGTTAATAAGTGGAAGCAATGTAGGGACCTTTACTTTATCCAGGAGATCTGTAAAATGTTTGTGATTTTAAGGAACATACCCTCAATGTAAAAAATTGAGAAACAGCAAAACAATTATCAGCTGTTCTGTAATCTGACAACAGCACAGAAAGAGGGATGTACCATTTGCACCACAAAACACTAATTATCCGCTGTCAGTTCTGATTATTACTTGAGACAGAGAAAACAGAAGCTCACCTCCAGAACTTCTTTTCTCTCCTGGTTGACAGCAGGACTGCAGGGCTCCACTCTGACAGAAACCAGCTCCTCTCCAACATATGGGACAAGCTGAAGACACAGAGCACATACTAAGAGGTTTAAAATGGTTCCTCTTCCCTCTTGAAAGAATTAAGAAAATGTAAGAAAAGGCAAAGAATATGTTGTCAAGTTTGTTCTCAATCAAGCCCAGATACGTCCATTTTTACCAAGGTCTCCTCTTCAGCATTATAATATAAGACATGGTCATCACATATTCCTAAACACTGAATTATCTGATATCTAAGCAGAAATTTAGGGCTTCTTCCTAACCTCTGCTGGCCCCTCCTGCAGGTCAGAGGTCATCTCCACACAGCGCTCATACAGGAGCCGAAGCTTTCGGAAGAGCAGGGCTAGCTGTCGTAGGTGCTCCTGGAGCTTCCCAAAGCGATCCTGGTACATCGCCTGGCTCTGAGTCACACCATTAGGAAGCTAAGGCAAAGATACACAATGTCTGTCATCAGTTAAAGTTTACATTTTTGGCTTAGATTTCAGTGCAGTGTGCACATAAAGACTAATTGGTGGACAGGAGAAATTATTAATATGTTTTACTAATTTTCTCCTTGGTTTTTTATTGATATTAGCACATAGATGTTGATCTATTAAGCCTGGGTAAAAGTCCTGATGCTGTTTCTTTGCACTGAGAGTTTTCAGTTCAGAAAAAAAAAAGAAAAGCTCACTCCATTTAATGGACAAGGACAAGCTGGAGGAAGTCAGTGATACACTGAGAAAGACAGCAAGACACAATTAGAGACACAGATCAGGTGGAGATGGAAGGATGAGTAAGACAGATGCTGACAAGCATGCCAAGCAGATACACCAGAGAGGAAGACAGGACAAATGCAGACTGACAGAGGAACCCTGTAAGCTCGAAAAACATTAGCCATTCAGTTAGTGTCCACACACATACCAGACAAGAGTTGTTTTCGTTTTTTTTTCACAATAGCTATTACAAGACCTCTTGAAAAACTATTTAAGACATTTTGTAAATAAAAAATGTTATCTATGACAACAGTAAAGATTAGTAAGTAATTCTATTTGCAAAAATCAGCATCACACCCAGCATCTTTCCTCATGAAAGCATTATCTACAGCTAGCCACTAGTCTAAGACACATGGCAATGTCCATTACCTGCGTTGCTCGTGTGATCTGGAAGATCTCCATTGTGCGAGTAACAATGTCCTGGACGGTTTCCTGTCCAATCCGACAGAGGAACACTGGGGATATCTCTCTCAGGGCTCCCTGAGGGGGCATGGGCTGCTGGCCTTGTGCTGAGGCAGTGTTGGGAGGTAGGTGGGGCTGCTGCTGAGGGGGCATCCCTGCCATTCCCTGCTTCTGAGGTAAGGAAGCTGCCATCACTACGCAAAACTGTGGAAAGGGACAGGATTGAGAGAAATACACAAAGATAATAATTTGATAAAGAGTCAAAACATGCTGTGACCCGACTGACTGCCAACTTTATGCTGATGCCACAACTGGGGCTACGCATAACGATTAACGTTTCAAGTAATCGATTAACAGAATAACGCTTTCAGTTCTACTTGTATATACTGTTAGGAAGTATATTCTGCAACAAAGCATCCTATTTTGTAATGTCTTCACATGTTTTGAATGTGAAATCATTATTTGTAAAATAACTAGTCGCTAAAACTGTCAAATAACTGCAGTGGTGAAAAAAGTATAATATTTCTCTCAGAAATGTTGTGAGGTAGAAATATACAGGGGCATGAAAAGAAAATACTAAAGTGCAAGTACCTCAGATTTGCACTTAAGCACAGTACTTGAGTACTTTAATTTAGTTACATTCCACCACTGTTAACAATCATGTTAGCCACTCAAGAGTAAACAAAGAGTTTCAAAACGATAAAATGACAAATCCAAAATGTACTCCACTCAAACTACGGCACTTAATCTGTACTTTTAAACAAAACCCACGAGACTTAAACTTTCATTCTTGCACACACTAAACTTAAGATACTAAAGAAAGACAGCGTTTTGAATGGCTGAGAGACAGAGGCTAAGCTAAGCTTTGTAGCTAACCATGCTACCCTATACAACAAAGTGCTATACAAAGGCAAGCTAGCTAGTTAGCCACTATCTGGCTAGCTGACGGCGAGGACAGAAACCAGCTTACCTATATTAACAACGTCCTTCGGCTAGATGCCGTCCAGATATCTCCGGGTTTCTATGGCAGTTGTGAGAAATACGTTTTCTTATTTGTTATTGTAAAGAAAACATAATGAGACCACTGATATCATTCCGAAAGCTCGGCGCGGTATTGTTTTTTATGACGTTACTTCCTGTCAGAGAAAGACACATTTCCCACCACCAGATGGAGACAGTATTGAGTAAATGTAAACACCAAACTTACGTAGCACAACTAACTTAAAATCGGTGTCAGATGACGTAATTACATCCTTTACTTAAAAATAAAATAATATATACATATATATATATATTTAAAAGCACTTGCAAGATGTGCTTTGATAGAACTGTTCTATAAATACTCAGTTCAACAACTATTATTGTTTGTTCATTGTGTTCTGTGTTACAGTAGCTGAATCAGATTGCCTATACACAAACATTTCAAAACACTGTACTTACAACCAGCACCTACCAAGGCATCTTCACATAGAACTAAAACCACACTTTCATAGGAAAAAGTTGAGAGAATAGTTTAATTAAGCCTGCACATAACAATCCACTTTTTAGGGTTAAATAAAGGTCATATGATTTAGACTTGTTTGCCCTCCAGCCTGCCCAGACCAATGTGATTCAACAGTGGCAAGTTAAGAGTTGGCCTGCTTTCTTTGCTTGGTAAATCAGTGTAGCCGACTTTATCCATGGTTTACATAAGATCAGAGGTTGCACCCATTGTGACGCACCAGAAGTTATAAGGAAGTACACCTGTTTTTTTCATGTGACATGGTTTAGTGCTTAAAAGGGCCTTTTTGTTGACCTAACAATACATGCAATTACAGCATGGTTATCAGGATTTGATTGAGCTAAAAGGAAGTAGTTTATTTATGAAATACATCATTTCTAGCTGCCCAAGTAAAAAAAAAAAATCTATTTGTATTTCAAGGTCATCAAAGGAGAGGAAGGATCAAATTCAGCAGTGGGAAGAGAGCCAAAAAAGAGAAAAGAAATTGCAGAATTGACTGAGAGCTGTTTCATCTCCCCCTGTTCTGTGTCACTGTAGTAAGTTGTTTGTATGGTGTTTTAACTCTGAACTGATGGGATGTTGTCATTATGCGCCCTCCTTTTGTTTGTGTAGTGCCCTGTTTCCATGACCTACAGTACATCACTACCTCCAGGAGATCTGGAGGCAGGCCCGCATTTAACACAGATCTCACTGGAATACAAGGCTATGGATGAGCAGAAGACCAACATTCACAGTGACCAAGAAGCAGCTAATAACCCAGAAGGAAGGAGGAAGATACTGTCAAAGCTGGGGACTGAAAGTCTCCAATACAACAGGAACACTAGCGTGCAGGATGGAGATACCAAACTACTAGATAATACCCCACCACCAGCTGTATCCACTGAGCTGATAATAACAATTGTAGTGGGGCCAGCTCTATGCAGAGGCAAGAGGGAGCAGCAACAAATATTTTGCTCCCTCAAATGAAAAATGCAGTAGTTACGAAAACTCATTTTAATAGATTGATGATGCAAGTAGTTGAGTATACAGTAGTCCAACGAAGTCATCTCATTTCTGTATCCCTCCCATAAACACCCCTCAGCTCTCTCTCTCTCTCTCTCAATTTCAATTTCAATTTGGCTTTATTGGCATGGCGTTTTACATAAAACATGTTGCCAAAGCATAAAATGACACATGTACATTAGAACATCAGTAAATACAGTGATAATTATATACAGTGAGATAATAATAAAGAATGAGATAAGAAATAACAAAACATAACAAAAGCAAAAACAAAACAAAAAAAACAAGAAAACAAAATAAAATATATGTATATGTATATACATACACATGTATATATCATCTCTCTCTCTCTCTCTCTCTCTCTCTCTCTCTCTCTCTCTCTCTCTCTCTCTCTCTCTCTCTCTCTCTCTAGCTTCACGGGCTGCCGTAGTTGGCTTGCGTGTGTTGTCATTGGCCGCGATGTTTGTCGTCATCGGTCGCCGCTTTAGTCAGGAGCGCAGAGAGGCGGAGAAACGAATTCGGAAAATAGAGTAAAACAAATGTTTGAACCATTGACTCGGTTTGTCAGTACTTTCAGAAAACGTAATTACCGAAGAAGCTCGGATGCTAAAACAAGCTTTGGAGCTGCTTTTTTGTCGAACACGAGTGAGGCTGGACGCTGAATACTCCTGCGGCACGAAGGTGGAGCAAACTAGCTAGTGGATAGCGTTAGCTTTTGCGTTAGCCGCGAGCGTTAGCATTAGCCCTCTCTTCCATTTTCAGTCGTATTTAAGATGTAAGAGTGTGTTTGTGTTTCCGTGACTGAGACGTCTCTGACATGAGTTGTGGACCTCCAACCTGGATGTGTGAAAACACAATGAGCTCTTGATAGTCTGTTTAAATCCCAGTTGTAATTGTATAGTCACCTTACCGACATTTTGCATTTCTTTGTAACTTTGTGTGCCATCCTGGTTATTTTAACTTCGTTTGTGATGGTTTATCGTGTCGTTGTCATCGGTTTGTGGCTATTTGTGTTCATTTTATATCATTTTACATCTAACCGGCAGTTTTACACCTGGGTATTAGCATTGTTGTGGAGGGTGGTAACTGTTTAGTGGTCAGTTTGTCTGTGTACACCTCTGATTGCATCTCTTTACAATTAGTTTGCTGCCTTTTTTACTGCTTTTTTGTAATTGTGTGCATTATAAGTCAGTTTATGGCAGTTGAATATTTCTCTTTGTTTTCATGGTTAAACTGTTGATGAGGAATAGGTAGTAGTGTATTGATCATTTTCCTTTGTATGTTTCTCTTTGATTTCCTTCAGGTGTCACCACTTCGTCCACCACGTCGTCCACGATCACAGAGATGTCGTCCACGATCGGTGAGACATGGTCCATGATCGGAGAGACATTGTTGAGGATGAGGGAGACATCGTCCACGATCAGAGACGTTGTCCGTGATCGCAGAGTCCTTGTCAAAGATGAGAGAGACGTTGTCCATGATCAGAGACATTGTCCCATGCTTCGTAGAGACCTTGCGATAGAATCGGCGGAGACGGGGGTCACCGATTTGACGGCATTGCCCGCGATCATGGAGACATTGTCGATGATCACAGAGACAGCGTCTATGATCTCTGAGACATCGTCCACGATCTCAAAGACACTGTCCATGATCACAGAGACTTTGTCCATAATCTCAGAGACATTGTCCACGACCACAGAGACGTAGTCCACGATCACAGAGACATAATCCACAATCACAGTCTTCATACAATGAAGAAGTTCTTTGATACCAGGACAGAGGCCTCCAGGTAATTCACAAACAGCTTTACATCAACTGTTGAACACAGAGCACTGACAGTGTGTTAGTAATCTGTATTGATAGAGGTAATGTAAAAGTAATGAGCAAAATCAGAAGTAAGATGTAAAAGTCAAAGTAATCTGTTACTAGATGTAGTTTGAAACAGTAAAAACTACCTGTAATTTTAGAAGTAAGATGTAATAAGGAAAGTATAATGTAATGTAATACTAGAGGTAACAGTAAAGCAATCAGTAATATAAAAGCAATGCAGAAGTAATAGTAATCCAAAATAGCAGTAAAAATGTCTCGTTATAGTAAGATGTCAAAAATGTCATAGTATAATAAGGCATAAAAATGTGAAATGTTATTGTTAACGATCAATCAAAATGGGATTGAAAAATATCTTGACTTCAGTTTGATCCTACATGATCAGAAATTCTCAATTGTGTATTTGTGCTAGACACACTAGGCTACACCATACAAAACTATCAATTCTACAAATAAAATATTGGAGTGAGTTGTTCTTAAGTGTGTTAAAATAACTGTTGGTCAGGGGGTGATTTTAAAAATATCTTCACAGTTTATAACAACCTTATTTACTGAAAAGTTGTCACATAAGCTGCTGTTAAGACCTTTGTAAATTTGTTTGTTATTTGTTAAATGAAATCAACACAAAACAAAGACATTTTAAAAATGTGTTAATAAGAAGAAGGTTGAAATGTGAAGTTATGATTCTGTATATGTCTGTGGTGGAAGAAATACTCAGACTTTTTACTCAAGTATAATGAACAACACAAGTTAAAATCCTGCATTCAAAAATTAAGTGATAGTGTTTATTGTTGTGCAGTTCACAGTAACATTTATGATTGCTTCAGTGATTAGTCGATAGACATACAATCAATAATCATTTGACTTTTTCCTGAATGTTTGTTGTTGTTGGTTCTTCAGGAGGTGATGACAGTCAACTGTTGATTTTCTGAAACAGCCTCTAATGTTTGTTAAATGTTGTGGTTCAGCTGTAATGTTGAATATTTCTCTGTTTTCATGGTTAAACTGTTGATGAGGAATAGGTAGTAGTGTATTGATCATTTTCCTTTGTATGTTTCTCTTTGATTTCCTCCAGGTGTCACCACTTCGTCCACCACGTAGTCCACGATCACAGAGATGTCGTCCATGATCGGAGAGACATTGTTGAGGATGAGGGAGACATCGTCCATGATCAGAGACGTTGTCCGTGATCGCAGAGTCCTTGTCAAAGATGAGAGAGACGTTGTCCATGATCAGAGACATTGTCCCATGCTTCGTAGAGACCTTGCGATAGAATCGGCGGAGACGGGGGTCACCGATTTGACGGCATTGCCCGCGATCATGGAGACATTGTCGATGATCACAGAGACAGCGTCTATGATCTCTGAGACATCGTCCACGATCTCAGTGACATTGTCCATGATCACAGAGACGTAGTCCACGATCAGAGACGTAGTCCACGATCACAGAGTCTTCGTACAGTGAAGAAGTTCTTAAAGTCCGGGACAGAGGCCTCCAGGTAATTCACAAACAGCTTTACAGCAACTGTCGAACACAGAGCACTGACATTAAACTGTTTATGCTCAGTATTCAGTATATCGGAAGTGCAAAAATAGAAGTAATGTGCAATATAAAAATAATGTGTAAGTAATCTGTATTAATAGAAGTAATGTAAAGATAATGAGCAATATCAGAAGTAAGATGTAATAGTCAAAGTAATCTGTTACTAGATGTAGTTTGACACAGTAAAAAGTACCTGTAATTTTAGAAGTAATATGTAATAAGAAAAGTATAATGTAATGTAATACTAGAGGTAACAGTAAAGCAATCAGTAATATAAAAGCAATGCAGAAGTAATAGTAATCCAAAATAGCAGTAAAAATGTCTCATTATAGTAAGACGTCAAATGAATGTAATTAAATCTGTAAATTTTGAAGTAAAATGTAGTAAAATAATAAATAAATAAATAAAATGCCAGTATAATAAAGCATTAAAAGTTGTCAAAAAATGTCATAGTATAATAAAACGTCAAAAAATATAGTATGGTAAGACATCAAAAACTGTCAAAAAATGTCATAGTATAGTAAGGCGTCAAAAATGGTAAAAAAAAAAAAAAAAAAGTAAGCAGTAGTAGTAAGTAGTAAGGTGTCAAAAAATGTCAGTATAATAACGTATCAACAACGCTCTAAAACTGTCAAAAAAATGTCATAGTACGGTAGGGCATCAAAAAATGGCAAAAAATGTCATAGTATAGTAAGGCGTCAAAAAATGTCATAGTATAGTAAGGCATCAACAACGTTCTAAAACTGTCAAAAAATGTCATAGTATAGTAAGGCATCAAAAATGGTCAAAAAATGTCATAGTAAAGTAAGGCATCAACAACGTTCTAAAAACCTGTCAAAAAATGTCATAGTATAGTAAGGTGTCAAAATGGTCAAAAAGATGTCATAGTATAGTATGGTGTCAAAAAA
>NW_026115668.1:0-9289 GCF_001640805.2 Lates calcarifer | reverse complement strand
TGACTTTTCTGTTTGTCTTTTTTGTATTTTTTTTACCTTTTTTGATGTGACTTCACATCCTGCCTAAAGTAAACAACAGTAACAGCACAGTCGCACATTCCAGCTTTAAACTACGTCGCAAGTGAAGCAGGGCAGATGATCTTGAATCCTGAACCTATTAGGAATGCAGTATTTACATATGCTATTAATAAGCAAGCTTACAAAAGAGCTGTTGACATGATCCATCCATAAGTACGCCCCTGATTTCATTATAACACCAGCACCACTCCCAAATCCAAAAACACAGCTAAGAGCTGACACTCAAAACATGACCTGAAAAAGTATAAACATACATCACACGCTAACGTTAATCTCTCAGGTTTGGAGCATTAATTGATGCTGGACACATTAGAGAAGTGATTATTGATCAGGTGTCTTTATGAAAATGACGATCTCAGTTGTTTTAGGCCAAATTTTGACTCAGCAGGCATCAGCTATCGAACCTGCACTGATCTGATTTGAAGTCTTCATGAATTTAAATCCTTGTTTCACCTGGAGTGAAAGGCACCATTCCTCTGAAGGAAACATTTTAACATCCCATTAAAACACCTCTCAATAATCTCTGGGCTTCTTTACTCCTCTGCTGAAAAGTTGTGTGTTTCTGCTGTTTTGGACCATTTAAACAAGCGAATAAACTGAAGTGAAACCATATTAATGTTATTTTTTGCTTCATCTTATGCTGCATAAACGTGGCTAATTAAGTAAACACTGACTGTGCAGAATCAAGTCCAGTCTAACAGATTTACTGGTCCAACTGGTCTTAGTCCAAAACCACTGCAGCATCAGACTGCAGTGGTTTTCAGAGTGCTGCTGCTGCAGTCAGTCTCTCACTGCTCAGGGAATATTTACCAACGCGTTTTTGTTTGGAGAGAGTTCCTGTGACTCCACCCTGACAGAGTTACATCATACAGATGAAAAATTACACCAGAGATAATTTAACTCTCAAACACTGAGCTATTTGTGAGATGGATTATTTTCCTGTCTGCAGCAATCTGCAGGTCTCAGTTTATTGATGATGGCACGAGAATGAACTCATTTAACCATTTCCTGTGTTTAGCAGAAGGTGTGGGGTGACTGCACACAACATCCTGTGTGGGGCTGTTGGCACAACCCATATAAAAAAAACAAAAACACCAAGGCAGCAAGCAAAGCAAGACGCAGAGAACTTAACGGCTGAGTGCAACGATCCATACTGTAACATATCTAGAAATAACCTGTCATCTGCATGGGTGTGGATGCAACAAAACAAACAACAGTAGTAAACAGCTGTTGATGCAAATTGGCTACACAGCGATAGATAAAATTTAATCACTTGTCAGTATCAGAAAATAGTAAAAAAAATTCCAATCATGTCGCTAGGGCCCAAGATGACGTCTTAAAGTTGTTTATTTTATCCAACCAACAGTCCAAACCAGGAGGCATTAAATCTACAGTGATATAAAACAAAAAGAAGAAGCAAATCGTAACATTTGAGGAGCTGGAACTAGAGAATATCTAATCTTTTTTGCTTGACAAATGACTTTAATTATCAAAATGGATCAATGTTTTTACAAGTGGATTTTGTTTGTTGCTTGTTTAGGTCAAAACTCTTCTTCATCGTTTTTTTATTTCCATTTTGTTTGTCCCCATAGCCCCACGATAGCAGCAGGCTAATCCCAGATTAGTCTCCCAGCGGGACCTGGGTTCACTCTCTTTTGATGTCTGGCTGGCCTCTGTCTGGAGCTGGTGCCACAAACCTGTGCTGATCTGCAGCCCACGCCGGCTGCCGCTGCCTGCAGGGCTCCAAACTGAATTACAGCAAAGAGCCTCCACCTCTGAACACATCGACTGTGACCAGGTTTTCTGTAAAAGCAGCATAAGTGGGATTACAGTGGATTTCCAAACTCAAGCCTCAGCACCCTTTGTCAATTAGATTAAGATACTTTAAACAAGTCATGACCTCTACAGGGAGAAGGGGAAACTTCTAAATGGTTTTGTCTGAGACACAAACTGTAGAAAAATCAGTACATTGAAAAGGATTCATACACACATGGTTGTGATATAAACACTAAATCCAGCTCAAGCTGCAAAGGAAAAAATCATGCTGCAGATCTTAGAGTGGGAGATGTGCCTTTTATTCCTGACATTACTCACTTTCTCTGCTCTGATTCAAAACCAGCAATCTTTCATAAGTCAGTTTCAATAAATCATAATATCGCAATCCAAAACTAACTTATTCAAGATTTCATGCACATGGTAATGATATCAACAGGCAGCCCACAGGAGTGCAGAGAAACAGACGTTTGGATTGTTCTCAGACACATTTCCCTACAAAGATATTAACTGAGTTTAAGATATTAACTCAGTTTTACATATTTGACACTTTTCAAATTTCACTGTCTTTGCTCATCTTGATTTTTTCTTTCATTTGTACAGTTTTCTTTAGCATTTTAATGGCATTTTGCAAATGATCTAAATAAAGAGTTGTAGTTAAATTAGTTAAAGAGTCTAATAAAGTACTTTTCCTTTTTTTAAGGATCCAGGTGATAACTGGTAGACTGTTCTTTATCTGCTGCGTTGCACAGATTTATTAACCTTTTGAGGTACGTTTGGATTTTACTCATTAATATACCGTCTGGTTAAGATTCTGAATCAAAAGGCAGTCCACATTTATTATCCATGGATGTATTTTTATTATTATTATTAGTAGTAGTAGTTGTATTATACATCCATGTCCACACCTTATTGGTATCCTTCTTTCCCGTGGATTTATTAGAAGACCAATCAGATGCGGTTGCTGGGCGGAACAGAATCAACTGACGAATTGGCATTGGCTACGTCACGTGTCGTCATCAGTCATGACTTCCTGTGGCGGAGCGTAGAGAGGTACAGATTAAAACCAACGCCTGAGGCCTTGGCTCGGTTTGTTAGTGGAGTGAGAACACTTAATCACCGAAGAAACCTGGATACTAAAAACAACCTTTGCAGCTTTTTTGTCCGACGCAAGTGGGGCTGGACGCTGAACATACCTGCGGCATGAAGGTAAAGCCAAGGAGCGAACTAGCTAGCGGCTAGCGTTAGCGGCGTGCGTTAGCAATAGCCTTCTCTTTTAGAGACATTTTTGACCTTATTCCCGTTTCAGTCATTTGTATCGTGTGGGTAAAAGTGTGTTTGTGTTTCTGAGGCGTCCCCCGACACGAGTTGTGGACGCTCAGCGTGAACGGATGAAAAAAATAAGAGCTCTTGATGTCTGTTTAAATGCCCTGTTGTATTTGTTTACGGTCACTTAATAACATTGCACCTCTTTGTAACTTCTTGTTCCATCCTGGTCATTGTAACTCACTTTATAGCGGTCTATCATGTCATTGTCATCGTTGTGTGTCTGTTTGTGGTCATATTGTATTATATTGTGTCTGTACCTGGCTGCTGTACACCTGGATGTTAGCGATAACATTAGCCGCGAGCGTTAGCATTAGCCCTATCGTTTAATGGTGATTTGGGGTTTTGTAGTCGTTTTTATTTATCTGGGTTAAAGTGTGTTTGTGTTTCTATGACTGTAGCGTCCCTGACATGAGTTGTGGGCAACGTGCTGAGTCACTATAACCATTTAGTTGTCTGTTTGTCGGATTACTGTGTCATTTCGATCATTTTGTGTCCGTTTGTGGTCTTATTGCATCATTTTGCGTATTTACCTGGCTATTTTACATGTATTTATGCTTCTTTGTCTCTTTGTGGTCGTTCTTATTGCATCTCTAGCTTTTTTGTTTCGTTGTGACTGGTTTGCGTCTCAGTTTTTTGTTTGTCATTTTTGCTTGTCTCTGTAGATTTGGGACAGTCATCTGTCCATAGCTATCTACTGACCCAGTGAGAAATTCTGGTTGTGGTGTCTTAATACTTGATTGAGCTCAGTTAAATGTTAAATTCAAGCTTGAAAACTAAATTTTAACTCTGTGTTCATCCACAAGTTTGAGCTTCAAACATTTTAGTTACTGTTGTTGTTGGTTCTTGAGGACGTGACGCTTTTTCTTGTCATATGTGACAGTACACAATACAAACCTCTAATGTTGGAGAATGTTCTGTTTCAGCTACAATGATTCATATCTATTGGGGTGTGATAATACTCTAGATACACAATATTAGCTCCACGAGAACAAGGCGAGATTCTAACACTATTCTTAATAAAACTCTGAAATGTCTACATATGGGTTTCTAGCTTCTAACTGAGGTTGAACTGGAGAAGTAACATGATTGCTTCAGTGATTAGTTGATAGACACACAATTAATATTCATTTGACTTTTTCCCAAATATTTGTTGTTGTTGGTTCTTCAGGAGGTGATGACAGTCAACTGTTGATTTTCTGAAGCAGCCTCTAATGTTTGTTAAATGTTGTGGTTCACCTGTAATGTTGAATATTTCTCTGTGTGTTCATGGTTAAACTGTTGATGAGGAATAGGTAGTAGAGTATTGATCATTTTCCTTTGTATGTTTCTCTTTGATTTCCTCCAGGTGTCACCACTTCATCCACGACTTCGTCCATGATCGCAGAGACATGGTCCATGATCGGAGAGACATTGTTGAGGATGAGGGAGACATCGTCCACGATCAGAGACGTCGTCTGTGATCACAGAGACCTTGTCAAAGATGAGAGAGACGTTGTCCATGATCAGAGACATTGTCCCATGCTTCGTAGAGACCTTGCGATAGAATCGGCGGAGACGGGGGTCACCGATTTGACGGCACTGCCCGCGATCATGGAGACATTGTCAATGGTCAAAGAGACAGCGTCTAGGATCTCAGAGACATCGTCCACGATCACAAAGACACTGTCCATGATCACAGAGACTTTGTCCATAATCTCAGAGACATTGTCCGCGATCACAGAGACGTAGTCCACGATCAGAGTCTTCATACAGTGAAGAAGTTCTTCAAGACCAGGACAGAGGCCTCCAGGTAATTAACAAACAGCTTTACATCAACTGTCCAACACAGAACACTGACATTAAACTGTTTATGTTCAGTATTCAGTTTATCAGAAAAGTGTTATAATAGAAGTAATCTGCTATATAAAAAATAATGTTTAGTAATCTGTATCATTTGAAGTAATAGTAAAGTAATTAAGCAAAAAGTAAGATGTAATAGTCAAACTAATCTGTTACTAGCTGTGGTTTGCAACAGTAATCTGTGAATATAAAAGTAATATGTGATAAGAAAAGTAATATGTAATGGTAAAAGCAATCTAATATTAGACGTAACAGTAAAAGTAGTCTGTGATATAAAAGCAATGCAGAAGTAATAGTAATCCACAATAGATGTGAAAATGTCAAATGTTATTGTTAAGGATCAGTCAAAAGGGGATTGAAAAATATCTTAACTTCAGTTTGATTGTACATGATCAGAAATTCTTAATTATGTTGTGTTGTGCTGTGCATGTGCTAGACACACTAGACTACACTGTACAAAACAATATCAAGTCTACAAATAAAATATTGGAGTGAGTTGTTCATTAATGGGTTAATTTTAACGGTTGGTCAAAGGGTGATTTTAAAAATATCTTTAACAATCAGTTCAACACTTATTTATGTATTTGTCTGTGTTTTCATGGTTAGTGTTGATGAAGAATAGGTAGTAGAGTATTTGATCATTTTCCTTTGTATGTTTCTCCTTGATTTCCTCCAGGTGTCACCACTTCGTCCATGATCGCAGAGACATGGTCCATGATCGGTGAGACATTGTTGAGGATGAGGGAGACATCGTCCACGATCAGAGACGTCGTCTATGATCGCAGAGACCTTGTCAAAGACGAGAGAGACGTTGTCCATGATCAGAGACATTGTCCCATGCTTCGTAGAGACCTTGCGATAGAATCGGCGGAGACGGGGGTCACCGATTTGACGGCACTGCCCGCGATCATGAAGACATTGTCAATGGTCAAAGAGACAGCGTCTAGGATCTCAGAGACATCGTCCACGATCACAAAGACATTGTCCATGATCACAGAGACTTTGTCCATAATCTCAGAGACATTGTCCGCGATCACAGAGACGTAGTCCACGATCAGAGTCTTCATACAGTGAAGAAGTTCTTCGAGACCAGGACAGAGGCCTCCAGGTAATTAACAAACCGCTTTACATCAACTGTCCAACACAGAGCACTGACATTAAGCGGTTTATGTTCAGTATTCAGTTTATCAGAAAAGTGTTATAGTAGAAGTAATCTGCTATATAAAAAATAATGTTTAGTAATCTGTATCAATAGAAGTAATAGTAAAGTAATTAAGCTAAAAGTAAGATGGAATAGTCAAAGTAATCTGTTACTAGCTGTGGTTTGCAACAGTAATCTGTGAATATAAAAGTAATATGTGATAAGAAAAGTATTATGTAATGGTAAAAGTAATCCAATATTAGAGGTAACAGTAAAAGTAATCTGTGATATAAAAGCAATGCAGAAGTAATAGTAATCCACAACAGATGTGAAAATGTCAAATGTTATTGTTAAGGATCAGTCAAAAGGGGATTGAAAAATATCTTAACTTCAGTTTGATTGTACATGATCAGAAATTCTTAATTATGTTGTGTTGTGCTGTGTATGTGCTAGACACACTAGACTACACTGTACAAAACAATATCAAGTCTACAAATAAAATATTGGAGTGAGTTGTTCATTAATGGGTTAATTTTAACGGTTGGTCAAAGGGTGATTTTAAAAATATCTTTAACAATCAGTTCAACACTTATTTATGTATTTGTCTGTGTTTTCATGGTTAGTGTTGATGAAGAATAGGTAGTAGAGTATTTGATCATTTTCCTTTGTATGTTTCTCCTTGATTTCCTCCAGGTGTCACCACTTCGTCCATGATCGCAGAGACATGGTCCATGATCGGTGAGACATTGTTGAGGATGAGGGAGACATCGTCCACGATCAGAGACGTCGTCTATGATCGCAGAGACCTTGTCAAAGACGAGAGAGACGTTGTCCATGATCAGAGACATTGTCCCATGCTTCGTAGAGACCTTGCGATAGAATCGGCGGAGACGGGGGTCACCGATTTGACGGCACTGCCCGCGATCATGAAGACATTGTCAATGGTCAAAGAGACAGCGTCTAGGATCTCAGAGACATCGTCCACGATCACAAAGACATTGTCCATGATCACAGAGACTTTGTCCATAATCTCAGAGACATTGTCCGCGATCACAGAGACGTAGTCCACGATCAGAGTCTTCATACAGTGAAGAAGTTCTTCGAGACCAGGACAGAGGCCTCCAGGTAATTAACAAACCGCTTTACATCAACTGTCCAACACAGAGCACTGACATTAAGCGGTTTATGTTCAGTATTCAGTTTATCAGAAAAGTGTTATAGTAGAAGTAATCTGCTATATAAAAAATAATGTTTAGTAATCTGTATCAATAGAAGTAATAGTAAAGTAATTAAGCTAAAAGTAAGATGGAATAGTCAAAGTAATCTGTTACTAGCTGTGGTTTGCAACAGTAATCTGTGAATATAAAAGTAATATGTGATAAGAAAAGTATTATGTAATGGTAAAAGTAATCCAATATTAGAGGTAACAGTAAAAGTAATCTGTGATATAAAAGCAATGCAGAAGTAATAGTAATCCACAACAGATGTGAAAATGTCAAATGTTATTGTTAAGGATCAGTCAAAAGGGGATTGAAAAAATATTTTAACTTCAGTTTGATTGTGCATGATCAGAAATTCTTAATTATGTTGTGTTGTGCTGTGTATGTGCTAGACACACTAGACTACACTGTACAAAACAATATCAAGTCTACAAATAAAATATTGGAGTGAGTTGTTCATTAGTGTGTTAATTTTAACGGCTGGTCAAAGGGTGATTTTAAAAATATCTTTAACAATCAGTTCTACACTTATTTATGTATTTCTCTGTGTTTTCATGGTTAGTGTTGATGAAGAATAGGTAGTAGAGTATTTGATCATTTTCCTTTGTATGTTTCTCCTTGATTTCCTCCAGGTGTCACCACTTCGTCCATGATCGCAGAGACATGGTCCATGATCGGAGAGACATTGTTGAGGATGAGGGAGACATCGTCCACGATCAGAGACGTCGTCTATGATCGCAGAGACCTTGTCAAAGACGAGAGAGACGTTGTCCATGATCAGAGACATTGTCCCATGCTTCGTAGAGACCTTGCGATAGAATCGGCGGAGACGGGGGTCACCGATTTGACGGCACTGCCCGCGATCATGAAGACATTGTCAATGGTCAAAGAGACAGCGTCTAGGATCTCAGAGACATCGTCCACGATCACAAAGACATTGTCCATGATCACAGAGACTTTGTCCATAATCTCAGAGACATTGTCCGTGATCACAGAGACGGAGTCCACGATCAGAGTCTTCATACAGCAAAGAAGTTCTTCGAGACCAGGACAGAGGCCTCCAGGTGATTCACAGCTTTTCATCAAATGTCCAACACAGAGCACGGACATTAAACTGTTTATGTTCAGTATTCAGATTATCAGAAAAGTGTTATAGTAGAAGTAATCTGCTATATAAAAAATAATGTTTAGTAATCTGTATCAATAGAAGTAATGTTAAAGTAATTAAGCAATAAGTAACATGTAATAGTCAAAGTAATCTGTTACTAGCTGTAGTTTGCAACAGTAATCTGTAAATATAGATGTCTTATGTGATAAGAAAAGTAATATGTAATGGTAAAAGTAGACACACTAGACTACACTGTACAAAACAATATCAAGTCTACAAATAAAATATTGGAGGGGGTGTTCATTAGTGTGTTCATTTTAATGGTTGGTCAAAGGGTGATTTTAAAAATATCTTTACAGTGTATAACAGTTATGTTTTCATGGTTAAACTGTTGATGAGGGAGAGGCAGTAGTGTATTGATAATGTTCATTTGTATGTTTCTCTTTGATTTCCTGCCGGTTAAGTCGACAATCACATCGTCCATGATCAAAGAGAGTCTTTGTACAATTAAGAAATTCTTTGAGACCAGGACAGACCAGAGGCCTCCAGGTAATTAACAACTTTACATCTAGTAAGGCATCAAAAATCGTCAGTAAATGTCATAGTAGTCAAGCATCAAAATGTGTCAAAACATTTCATAGTATAGTAAGGTGTCAAAACCACCAAAAAATGTCATAGTATAGTAGGTGTCAAAAAAAAAAATGGTCAAAAAATGTCATAGTATAGTAAGGTCAAAAACAAAAATGTCATAGTATATAACAATGGTCAAAAAATGTCATAGTATAGTAAGTATGAAAAATG
>NW_026115667.1:0-24180 GCF_001640805.2 Lates calcarifer | reverse complement strand
GCCCTTCAATGAAAAGTCCAAACTTTTGCAATTTAACTTCGTCTATGTCTTAAGAACAAAATTATCAATTTGAAGTCAATCGGATAATGCGTCTAGGACTAGTTCCGTTCAAGCGACCCCTGGAAATGGCCAAAAACACACAATTTTTTCACCTTCCGGTCAAAAAAAAATACTTTCTGTTGGGTTTAGAATATGGCTCCAAGAGACTTTTTGGTGCGTCATGGGATGTTACATATGTGTGCAATTTTCAGATTTTTAGGCGCAACGGGCTTGAGGGGCTGTTCGTTAAAAATGTAGGTGGCGCTACCGAGGCCATTTTGCCACCCCATGCTCAAGACCCCTAAATTCTTAAATTTTTCGCCGTGCCTGACGCGTCTGCAAATTTTCAGGAGTTTTGACGCATTTTAAGGCCTCAAAAAGGCGATCAAAGAGGCGGAAAAAGAAGAAAAAAAATAATAATAATAATAATTAAAGCTGCGAGCAGCGTTGAACGGGCCCTCGCACCCGGCGTCCGTCGGGGAGCGGCGACCGCGGGACCCCGGCAACCGCGGGTCAACGCAGGTCGCAGGGCACACGCTGGCGTAACAGTTCACACTTCCCAGATGTAAAAATTTTAAATAAAAGCTTTTATGCTAATTATTTTCTGTGATAATATTATTCAGAGCTCATCATCTGTGACAGATCATGGCTCTATTGACTGTAACCTCCCTGTGGCAGCTTCTCACAGACACAATCAACTCCTCTTCCCCTCCCCCTCAGACACACACAGACACACACACACACAGAGACCCCTTCCAAAAACCCATCAAAGAGTAATACAATGGCTCCATCTGTAGGATAAAGTAGAGAGTCGCAACAGGAAGTTACCCCAAAATCTGAGGTTTCAAACAGGAAGTTGGGTTTCCGAACTTTGACGGGCCAGAACCGGCACACGCTTCGACCCAAACTCACAATTTTCGGAGCCAGTCTTCCAAAAATCCTTAAGTCTGTCCTGACAACATTTGAAGTGAATCTGGTCACCCGTCTAGAAACTGGACATCACACTATAAAATATGTCATTTCCTGCTATAAATAGGTGGTGCTACAACAATTGTATGAATATTGACATATGGATGTGTGCAGATAGGTACCATTAACAATCCTGTAAAGTTTGATGCAGTTTGGACAAAGTATGGCCGAAATATAGCAAATTTAAAGCAACTTCCTGTTTTGTGGCGAGTGATCGAACTTTGAGGGGCCATAACTTCCACGCCCTTCAATGAAAAGTCCGAAACTTTTGCAATTTAACTTCGTCTATGTCTTAAGAACAAATTATCAAATTTTGAAGTCAATCGGATAATGCGTCTAGGACTAGTTCGCGTTCAAGCGACCCCTGGAAATGGCCAAAAACACACAATTTTTTCACCTTCCGGTCAAAATAAAATACTTTCTGTTGGGTTTAGAATATGGCTCCAAGAGACTTTTTGGTGCGTCATGGGATGTTACATATGTGTGCAGATTTTCAGATTTTTAGGCGCAACGGGCTTGAGGGGCTGTTCCGTTAAAAATGTAGGTGGCGCTACCGAGGCCATTTTGCCACACCCATGCTCAAGACCCCTAAATTCTTAAATTTTTCGCCGTGCCTGACGCGTCTGCAAATTTTCAGGAGTTTTGACGCATTTAAGGCCCTCAAAAGGCGATCAAAGAGGCGGAAAAAGAAAAAAAAAATAATAAATAATAATAATTAAAGCTGCGAGCAGCGTTGAACGGGCCCTCGCACCCGGCGCCCCCGGGGGAGCGCGACCGCGGGACCCCGGCAACCGCGGGGTCAACGCAGGTCGCAGGGCACACGCTGGCGTAACAGTTCACACTTCCGAGATGTAAAATTTTAAATAAAAGCTTTTATGCTAATTATTTTCTGTGATAATATTTTTCAGAGCTCATCATCTGTGACAGCTCTTGCTCTCCTGACTGTAACCTCTCTGTGGCAGCTTCTCACAGACTCAATCAACTCCTCTTCCCTCCCCCCTCAAACACAAACACAAACACACAAACACACACACACACACAGATACCCCCTCCAAAAGGAGATAAAACTCAGTTTTAACTTGAGTTTACAAGCTTTGAGCTTTGAGCAAAAGCATTTTTTTGCAAGTTCTGTTATTGGGTGCATATATAAATCATTTATGCTTAAACAAGGTTATAATGAAGTTATTTGAACAGTGAATATCTCATCTGCCTAAAGTCAGGGCGAAGCCACTAACCAGCTGTAGGGATGGGTATCATTAGGATTTTATCTTTATCCATACAGACCCCTATCAGTCCAGCTCAGACTGTTACTGGTTTAAGAGAGTGAAGTTTATAGCAATTTGCAAATTTGGAGATTAGTGACAAACTAACCAGTTAGACTACATACAGACAAGCTTTCATTTTAGCTGTTAGTAACAGTTTGCCATGAGCTTAACCAGCGTGCTGTGCTTCTGTTAAACATGTCATGAGACTGTGGACAACGCTGAAAATATTACTTTACTAACTACTGGCCGAACAGGCGCTTTTACAAAAAAAGGTAAAGGCCAGCAGCTTTTACTTTTCAATGCACTTGTCGTCAACTTGAGTGGCTTATATTCAGCTGGTTCACCTCGACGCCACGTGCACTTTCCTGTCGCCGTACACTGTGTAACAAAAAATCAGCTGACCCTTGTGAAATTTCCTAACTGATCAAAACCAAACCTTGGTCAAGGGAGACATATGGTAAGATTACATGAATTCAAATAACCTACAATTCCTTCAAATTAATTTGAAGCCAGTTTAATTTTTTGAGCCAGCTTTGACATCTGCAGATGAGTTTCTGAAGAGGGGCCTGCTGAGGTTAGATGTGCTGAATAATATCCATTTTCATATCAGAAAAAACACTGCATTAAACATTGTCTTAGCTCACTGAGCTGAGGTCAACAGGTAATATAACCAACCTGTGAGGTGGCTCACCCCCGTAAGATAAACACATAAATGATCCCTGATAGAACCGATAATTAAAGGCACATCAGTGACAGGGAATGCTATTAAAACTAAACTATAAACTGGTGACATTAACTGCAAAAGAAGATTTTTATTGATACATTTCAGGTAGAATTTAGTTTTCAATAAGGAAAATGCTGTAAGAAACCTGAATTTGTTGCAACAAATTTAAAATAAAAGCTTTTATGCTAATTATTTTCTGTGATAATATTTTTCAGAGCTCATCATCTGTGACAGCTCTTGGCTCTCCTGACTGTAACCTCCCTGTGGCAGCTTCTCACAGACTCAATCAACTCCTCTTCCCCTCCCCCCAACACACACAGACACACACACACAGAGACCCCTTCCAAAAACCCATCAAAGTAATACAATGGCTCCATCTGTAGGATAAAGTAGAGAGTCGCAACAGGAAGTTACCCCAAAATCTGAGGTTTCAAACAGGAAGTTGGGTTTCCGAACTTTGACGGCCAGAACCGGCACACGCTTCGACCAAACTCACAATTTTCGGAGCCAGTCTTCCAAAAATTTAAGGGGGCTGACAACATTTGAAGTGAATCTGGTCACCCGTCTAGAAACTGGACATCACACTATAAAATATGTCATTTCCTGCTATAAATAGGTGGCGCTACAACAATTGTATGAATATTGACATATGGATGTGTGCAGATAGGTACCATTAACAATCCTGTAAAGTTTGATGCAGTTTGGACAAAGTATGGCCGAAATATAGCAAAATAAAGCAACTTCCTGTTTCGTGGCGAGTAATCGAACTTTGAGGGGCCATAACTTCCACGCCCTTCAATGAAAAGTCCAAAACTTTTGCAATTTAACTTCGTCTATGTCTTAAGAACAAATTATCAAATTTTGAAGTCAATCGGATAATGCGTCTAGGACTAGTTCGCGTTCAAGCGACCCCTGGAAATGGCCAAAAACACACAATTTTTTCACCTTCCGGTCAAAATAAAAAATACTTTCTGTTGGGTTTAGAATATGGCTCCAAGAGACTTTTTGGTGCGTCATGGGATGTTACATATGTGTGCAGATTTTCAGATTTTTAGGCGCAACGGGCTTGAGGGGCTGTTCCGTTTAAAAATGTAGGTGGCGCTACCGAGGCCATTTTCCACACCCATGCTCAAGACCCCTAAATTATTAAATTTCGCCGTGCCTGACGCGTCTGCAAATTTTCAGGAGTTTTGACGCATGTTAAGGCCCTCAAAAAGGCGATCAAAGAGGCGGAAAAAGAAGAAAAAAAATAATAATAATAATAATAAATAAAACGAAAACAAGATGCAATGCAACGCAATAATTAAAGCTGCGAGGTTGAACGGGCCCTCGCACCCGGCGCCCGTCGGGGAGCGGCGACCGCGGGACCCGGCAACCGCCGGGGTCAACGCAGGTCGCAGGGCACACGCTGGCGTAACAGTTCACACTTCCCAGATGTAAAAATTTTAAATAAAAGCTTTTATGCTAATTATTTTCTGTGATAATATTTTTCAGAGCTCATCATCTGTGACAGCTCTTGGCTCTCCTGACTGTAACCTCTCTGTGGCAGCTTCTCACAGACTCAATCAACTCCTCTTCCCCTCCCCCCTCAAACACAAACACAAACACAAACACACACACACACACAGATACCCCCTCCCAAAAGGAGATAAAACTCAGTTTTAACTTGAGTTTACAAGCTTTGAGCTTTGAGCAAAAGCATTTTTTTGCAAGTTCTGTTATTGGGTGCATATATAAATCATTTATGCTTAAACAAGGGTTATAATGAAGTTATTTGAACAGTGAATATCTCATCTGCCTAAAGTCAGGGCGAAGCCACTAACCAGCTGTAGGGATGGGTATCATTAGGATTTTATCTTTATCCATACAGACCCCTATCAGTCCAGCTCAGACTGTTACTGGTTTAAGAGAGTGAAGTTTATAGCAATTTGCAAAATTTGGAGATTAGTGACAAACTAACCAGTTAGACTACATACAGACAAGCTTTCATTTTAGCTGTTAGTAACAGTTTGCCATGAGCTTAACCAGCGTGCTGTGCTTCGTGTTAAACATGTCATGAGACTGTGGACAACGTTTGAGCCAGCTTTGACATCTGCAGATATGAGTTCTGAAGAGGGGCCTGCTGAGGTTAGATGTGCTGAATAATATCCATTTTCATATCAGAAAAAACACTGCATTAAACATTGTCTTAGCTCACTGAGCTGAGGTCAACAGGTAATATAACCAACCTGTGAGGTGGCTCACCCCCGTAAGATAAACACATAAATGATCCCTGATAGAACCGATAATTAAAGGCACATCAGTGACAGGGAATGCTATTAAAACTAAACTATAAACTGGTGACATTAACTGCAAAAGAAGATTTTTATTGATACATTTCAGGTAGAATTTAGTTTTCAATAAGGAAAATGCTGTAAGAAACCTGAATTTGTTGCAACAAATTTAAAATAAAAGCTTTTATGCTAATTATTTTCTGTGATAATATTTTTCAGAGCTCATCATCCTGTGACAGCTCTTGGCTCTCCTGACTGTAACCTCCCTGTGGCAGCTTCTCACAGACTCAATCAACTCCTCTTCCCCTCCCCCCTCAAACACACACACACAGACACACACACACCAGAGACCCCCTTCCAAAAACCCATCAAAGAGTAATACAATGGCTCCATCTGTAGGATAAAGTAGAGAGTCGCAACAGGAAGTTACCCCAAAATCTGAGGTTTCAAACAGGAAGTTGGGTTTCCGAACTTTGACGGGCCAGAACCGGCACACCGCTTCGACCCAAACTCACAATTTTCGGAGGACTTCTTCCAAAAATTGTCAAGGAGGGCTGACAACATTTGAAGTGAATCTGGTCACCCGTCTAGAAACTGGACATCACACTATAAAATATGTCATTTCCTGCCTATAAATAGGTGGTGCTACAACAATTGTATGAATATTGACATTATGGATGTGTGCAGATAGGTACCATTAACAATCCTGTAAAGTTTTGATGCAGTTTGGACAAAGTATGGCCGAAATATAGCAAAAATAAAGCAACTTCCTGTTTCGTTGGCGAGTAATCGAACTTGAGGGGCCATAACTTCCACGCCCTTCAACAAAAACTCAAAATCTTGCCGCAATTTAACATCGTCTATGTCTTAAGAACATACTATTAAGTTTGAAGTCAATGGGATAATGCGTCTAGGACTAGTTCGCGTTTCAAGCGACCCCTGGAAATGGCCAAAAACACACAATTTTTTCACCTTCCGGTCAAAATAAAAATACTTTCTGTTGGGTTTAGAATATGGCTCCAAGAGACTTTTTGGTGCGTCATGGGATGTTACATATGTGTGCAGATTTTCAGATTTTTAGGCGCAACGGGCTTGAGGGGCTGTTCCGTTTAAAAATGTAGGGTGGCGCTTACCGAGGGCATTTTACCACGCCCATGCTCAAGACCCCTAAATTATTAAATTTTTCGCCGTGCCTGACGCTTGTCTGCAAATTTTGGTAAGTTTTCACGCATGTTAAGGCCCTCAAAAAGCCGATCTAAGAGGCGGAAAAAGAAGAAAAAAAATAATAATAATAATAATAATAATAATAATAATAATAATAAACAGACCGAAAACAAGAGGGTCCTTGCAACTCGTTGCATGGCCCCGTTGGGCCCACGCAACTCGTTGCTCGGGCCCTAATTAAAGCTGCGAGCAGCGTTGAACGGGCCCTCGCACCCGGCGTCCGTCGGGGGAGCGGCGACCGCGGGACCCCGGCAACCGCGGGGTCAACGCAGGTCGCAGGGCACACGCTGGCGTAACAGTTCACACTTCCCAGATGTAAAAATTTTAAATAAAAGCTTTTATGCTAATTATTTTCTGTGATAATATTATTCAGAGCTCATCATCTGTGACAGATCATGGCTCTATTGACTGTAACCTCCCTGTGGCAGCTTCTCACAGACACAATCAACTCCTCTTCCCCTCCCCCCTCAGACACACACAGACACACACACACAGAGACCCCCTTCCAAAAACCCATCAAAGAGTAATACAATGGCTCCATCTGTAGGATAAAGTAGAGAGTCGCAACAGGAAGTTACCCCAAAATCTGAGGTTTCAAACAGGAAGTTGGTGTTTCCGAACTTTGACGGGCCAGAACCGGCACACGCTTCGACCCAAACTCACAATTTTCGGAGCCAGTCTTCCAAAAATCCTTAAGTCTGTCCTGACAACATTTGAAGTGAATCTGGTCACCCGTCTAGAAACTGGACATCACACTATAAAATATGTCATTTCCTGCTATAAATAGGTGGTGCTACAACAATTGTATGAATATTGACATATGGATGTGTGCAGATAGGTACCATTAACAATCCTGTAAAGTTTGATGCAGTTTGGGACAAAGTATGGCCGAAATATAGCAAATTTAAAGCAACTTCCTGTTTTGTGGCGAGTGATCGAACTTTGAGGGGCCATAACTTCCACGCCCTTCAATGAAAAGTCCGAAACTTTTGCAATTTAACTTCGTCTATGTCTTAAGAACAAATTATCAAATTTTGAAGTCAATCGGATAATGCGTCTAGGACTAGTTCGCGTTCAAGCGACCCCTGGAAATGGCCAAAAACACACAATTTTTTCACCTTCCGGTCAAAATAAAAATACTTTCTGTTGGGTTTAGAATATGGCTCCAAGAGACTTTTTGGTGCGTCATGGGATGTTACATATGTGTGCAGATTTTCAGATTTTTAGGCGCAACGGGCTTGAGGGGCTGTTCCGTTAAAAATGTAGGTGGCGCTACCGAGGCCATTTTGCCACACCCATGCTCAAGACCCCTAAATTCTTAAATTTTTCGCCGTGCCTGACGCGTCTGCAAATTTTCAGGAGTTTTGACGCATTTTAAGGCCCTCAAAAAGGCGATCAAAGAGGCGGAAGAAGAAAAAAAAAATAATAATAATAATAATAATAAAAATAATAATAATAAAGAAATTAAGCGAGCAGCGTTGAACGGGGCCCCTCGCACCCGGCGCCCGTCGGGGGAGCGGCGACCGCGGGACCCCGGCAACCGCGGGGTCAACGCAGGTCGCAGGGCACACGCTGGCGTAACAGTTCACACTTCCGAGATGTAAAAATTTTAAATAAAAGCTTTTACGCTAATTATTTTCTGTGATAATATTTTTCAGAGCTCATCATCTGTGACAGCTCTTGGCTCTCTTGACTGTAACCTCCCTGTGGCAGCTTCTCACAGACTCAATCAACTCCTCTTCCCCTCCCCCCTCAAACACAAACACAAACACACACACACACACACACACACACACACACACAGATACCCCCTCCCAAAAGGAGATAAAACTCAGTTTTAACTTGAGTTTAAAAGCTTTGAGCTTTGAGCAAAAGCACTTTTTTAAGTTCTGTTATTGGGTGCATATATAAATCATTTATGCTTAAACAAGGCTTATAATGAAGTTATTTGAACAGTGAATATCTCATCTGCCTAAAGTCAGGGCGAAGCCACTAACCAGCTGTAGGGATGGGTATCATTAGGATTTTATCTTTATCCATACAGACCCCTATCAGTCCAGCTCAGACTGTTACTGGTTTAAGAGAATGAAGTTTATAGCAATTTGCAAAATTTGGAGATTAGTGACAAACTAACCAGTTAGACTACATACAGACAAGCTTTCATTTTAGCTGTTAGTAACAGTTTGCCATGAGCTTAACCAGCGTGCTGTGCTTCCTGTTAAACATGTTATGAGACTGTGGACAAGGCTGAAAATATTACTTTACTAACTACTTGCCGAACAGGCGCTTTGACAAAGAAAAGGTAAAGGCCAGCAGCTTTTACTTTTCAATGCACTTGTCGTCAACTTGAGTGGCTTATATTCAGCTGGTTCACCTCGACGCCCGTGGACCTAGTGCACTTTTCCTGTCGCCGTACACTGAGTAACACGAAAAAATCAGCTGACCCCGTGTGAAATTTCCTAACTGATCAAAACCAAACTGTAAAGACAGCATCAATCCACGCTCAGCTTTGGTCAAGGGGAGACATATGGGAGAAGATGAGTAGAGAGATGGAAAGAAACAGAAAGGGTGATGGAGAAAGATTACATGAATTCAAAATAACCTACAATTCCTTAAAATTAATTTGAAGCCAGTTTAATTTTTTGAGCCAGCTTTGACATCTGCAGATATGAGTTTCTGAAGAGGGGCCTGCTGAGGTTAGATGTGCTGAATAATATCCATTTTCATATCAGAAAAAACACTGCATTAAACATTGTCTTAGCTCACTGAGCTGAGGTCAACAGGTAATATAACCAACCTGTGAGGTGGCTCACCCCCGTAAGATAAACACATAAATGATCCCTGATAGAACCGATAATTAAAGGCACATCAGTGACAGGGAATGCTATTAAAACTAAACTATAAACTGGTGACATTAACTGCAAAAGAAGATTTTTATTGATACATTTCAGGTAGAATTTAGTTTTCAATAAGGAAAATGCTGTAAGAAACCTGAATTTGTTGCAACAAATTTAAAATAAAAGCTTTTATGCTAATTATTTTCT
Source organism: Lates calcarifer (assembly GCF_001640805.2). Lineage (NCBI taxonomy): Eukaryota > Metazoa > Chordata > Actinopteri > Centropomidae > Lates > Lates calcarifer. The sequence goes on along the minus strand of NW_026115667.1, from coordinate 14,642 downwards.
GTGATAATATTTTTCAGAACTCATCATCTGTGACAGCTCATGGCTCTCTTGACTGTAACCTCCCTGTGGCAGCTTCTCACAGACTCAATCAACTCCTCTTCCCCTCCCCCCCTCAAACACACACACACAGACACACACACACAGAGACCCCCTTCCAAAAACCCATCAAAGAGTAATACAATGGCTCCATCTGTAGGATAAAGTAGAGAGTCGCAACAGGAAGTTACCCCAAAATCTGAGGTTTTCAAACAGGAAGTTGGGTTTCCGAACTTTGACGGGCCAGAACCGGCACACGCTTCGACCCAAACTCACAATTTTCGGAGCCAGTCTTCCAAAAATTGTCAAGGAGGGGCTGACAACATTTGAAGTGAATCTGGTCACCCGTCTAGAAACTGGACATCACACTATAAAATATGTCATTTCCTGCTATAAATAGGTGGCGCTACAACAATTGTATGAATATTGACATATGGATGTGTGCAGATAGGTACCATTAACAATCCTGTAAAGTTTGATGCAGTTTGGACAAAGTATGGCCGAAATATAGCAAAAATAAAGCAACTTCCTGTTTCGTGGCGAGTAATCGAACTTTGAGGGGCCATAACTTCCACGCCCTTCAACAAAAACTCAAAATCTGCCGCAATTTAACATCGTCTATGTCTTAAGAACATACTATTAAGTTTTGAAGTCAATTGGATAATGCGTCTAGGACTAGTTCGCGTTCAAGCGACCCCTGGAAATGGCCAAAAACACACAATTTTTTCACCTTCCGGTCAAAATAAAAATACTTTCTGTTGGGTTTAGAATATGGCTCCAAGAGACTTTTTGGTGCGTCATGGGATGTTACATATGTGTGCAGATTTTCAGATTTTTAGGCGCAACGGGCTTGAGGGGCTGTTCCGTTTAAAAATGTAGGTGGCGCTACCGAGGGCATTTTACCACGCCCATGCTCAAGACCCCTAAATTATTAAATTTTTCGCCGTGCCTGACGCGTCTGCAAATTTTGGTAAGTTTTCACGCATGTTAAGGCCCTCAAAAAGCCGATCTAAGAGGCGGAAAAAGAAGAAAAAAATAATAATAATAATAATAATAATAATAATAATAATAATAAACAGACCGAAAACAAGAGGGTCCTTGCAACTCGTTGCATGGCCCCGTTGGGCCCACGCAACTCGTTGCTCGGGCCCTAATAATAATAAACCGAACGAAAACAAGAGGGTCCTTGCAACTCGTTGCATGGCCCCGTTGGGCCCACGCAACTCGTTGCTCGGGCCCTAATAATAATAAACCGAACGAAAACAAGAGGGTCCTTGCAACTCGTTGCATGGCCCCGTTGGGCCCACGCAACTCGTTGCTCGGGCCCTAATTAAAGCTGCGAGCAGCGTTGAACGGGCCCTCGCACCCGGCGCCCGTCGGGGGAGCGGCGACCGCGGGACCCCGGCAACCGCGGGGTCAACGCAGGTCACAGGGCACACGCTGGCATAACAGTTCACACTTCCCAGATTTAAAAATTTTAAATAAAAGCTTTTATGCTAATTATTTTCTGTGATAATATTTTTCAGAGCTCATCATCTGTGACAGCTCATGGCTCTCTTGACTGTAACCTCCCTGTGGCAGCTTCTCACAGACTCAATCAACTCCTCTTCCCCTCCCCCCTCAGACACACACAGACACACACACACAGAGACCCCCTTCCAAAAACCCATCAAAGAGTAATACAATGGCTCCATCTGTAGGATAAAGTAGAGAGTCGCAACAGGAAGTTACCCCAAAATCTGAGGTTTCAAACAGGAAGTTGGGTTTCCGAACTTTGACGGGCCAGAACCGGCACACGCTTCGACCAAAACTCACAATTTTCGGAGCCAGTCTTCCAAAAATCCTTAAGTCTGTCCTGACAACATTTGAAGTGAATCTGGTCACCCGTCTAGAAACTGGACATCACACCATAAAATATGTCATTTCCTGCTATAAATAGTTGGTGCTACAACAATTGTATGAATATTGACATATGGATGTGTGCAGATAGGTACCATTAACAATCCTGTAAAGTTTGATGCAGTTTGGACAAAGTATGGCCGAAATATAGCAAATTTAAAGCAACTTCCTGTTTTGTGGCGAGTGATCGAACTTTCAGGGGCCATAACTTCCACGCCCTTCAATGAAAAGTCCGAAACTTTTGCAATTTAACTTCGTCTATGTCTTAAGAACAAATTATCAAATTTTGAAGTCAATCGGATAATGCGTCTAGGACTAGTTCGCGTTCAAGCGACCCCTGGAAATGGCCAAAAACACACAATTTTTTCACCTTCCGGTCAAAATAAAAATACTTTCTGTTGGGTTTAGAATATGGCTCCAAGAGACTTTTTGGTGCGTCATGGGATGTTACATATGTGTGCAGATTTTCAGATTTTTAGGCGCAACGGGCTTGAGGGGCTGTTCCGTTTAAAAATGTAGGTGGCGCTACCGAGGCCATTTTGCCACACCCATGCTCAAGACCCCTAAATTCTTAAATTTTTCGCCGTGCCTGACGCGTCTGCAAATTTTCAGGAGTTTTGACGCATGTTAAGGCCCTCAAAAAGGCGATCAAAGAGGCGGAAAAAGAAGAAAAAAAATAATAATAATAATAATTAAAGCTGCGAGCAGCGTTGAACGGGCCCTCGCACCCGGCGTCCGTCGGGGGAGCGGCGACCGCGGGACCCCGGCAACCGCGGGGTCAACGCAGGTCGCAGGGCACACGCTGGCGTAACAGTTCACACTTCCCAGATGTAAAAATTTTAAATAAAAGCTTTTATGCTAATTATTTTCTGTGATAATATTATTCAGAGCTCATCATCTGTGACAGATCATGGCTCTATTGACTGTAACCTCCCTGTGGCAGCTTCTCACAGACACAATCAACTCCTCTTCCCCTCCCCCCTCAGACACACACAGACACACATACACAGAGACCCCCTTCCAAAAACCCATCAAAGAGTAATACAATGGCTCCATCTGTAGGATAAAGTAGAGAGTCGCAACAGGAAGTTACCCCAAAATCTGAGGTTTCAAACAGGAAGTTGGGTTTCCGAACTTTGACGGGCCAGAACCGGCACACGCTTCGACCCAAACTCACAATTTTCGGAGCCAGTCTTCCAAAAATCCTTAAGTCTGTCCTGACAACATTTGAAGTGAATCTGGTCACCCGTCTAGGAACTGGACATCACACTATAAAATATGTCATTTCCTGCTATAAATAGGTGGTGCTACAACAATTGTATGAATATTGACATATGGATGTGTGCAGATAGGTACCATTAACAATCCTGTAAAGTTTGATGCAGTTTGGACAAAGTATGGCCGAAATATAGCAAATTTAAAGCAACTTCCTGTTTTGTGGCGAGTGATCGAACTTTGAGGGGCCATAACTTCCACGCCCTTCAATGAAAAGTCCGAAACTTTTGCAATTTAACTTCGTCTATGTCTTAAGAACAAATTATCAAATTTTGAAGTCAATCGGATAATGCGTCTAGGACTAGTTCGCGTTCAAGCGACCCCTGGAAATGGCCAAAAACACACAATTTTTTCACCTTCCGGTCAAAATAAAAATACTTTCTGTTGGGTTTAGAATATGGCTCGAAGAGACTTTTTGGTGCGTCATGGGATGTTACATATGTGTGCAGATTTTCAGATTTTTAGGCGCAACGGGCTTGAGGGGCTGTTCCGTTAAAAATGTAGGTGGCGCTACCGAGGCCATTTTGCCACACCCATGCTCAAGACCCCTAAATTCTTAAATTTTTCGCCGTGCCTGACGCGTCTGCAAATTTTCAGGAGTTTTGACGCATGTTAAGGCCCTCAAAAAGGCGATCAAAGAGGCGGAAAAAGAAGAAAAAAAATAATAATAATAATAATTAAAGCTGCGAGCAGCGTTGAACGGGCCCTCGCACCCGGCGCCCGTCGGGGGAGCGGCGACCGCGGGACCCCGGCAACCGCGGGGTCAACGCAGGTCGCAGGGCACACGCTGGCGTAACAGTTCACACTTCCGAGATGTAAAAATTTTAAATAAAAGCTTTTACGCTAATTATTTTCTGTGATAATATTTTTCAGAGCTCATCATCTGTGACAGCTCTTGGCTCTCCTGACTGTAACCTCTCTGTGGCAGCTTCTCACAGACTCAATCAACTCCTCTTCCCCTCCCCCCTCAAACACAAACACAAACACAAACACACACACACACACAGATACCCCCTCCAAAAAGGAGATAAAACTCAGTTTTAACTTGAGTTTACAAGCTTTGAGCTTTGAGCAAAAGCATTTTTTTGCAAGTTCTGTTATTGGGTGCATATATAAATCATTTATGCTTAAACAAGGGTTATAATGAAGTTATTTGAACAGTGAATATCTCATCTGCCTAAAGTCAGGGCGAAGCCACTAACCAGCTGTAGGGATGGGTATCATTAGGATTTTATCTTTATCCATACAGACCCCTATCAGTCCAGCTCAGACTGTTACTGGTTTAAGAGAGTGAAGTTTATAGCAATTTGCAAAATTTGGAGATTAGTGACAAACTAACCAGTTAGACTACATACAGACAAGCTTTCATTTTAGCTGTTAGTAACAGTTTGCCATGAGCTTGACCAGCGTGCTGTGCTTCGTGTTAAACATGTCATGAGACTGTGGACAACGTTTGAGCCAGCTTTGACATCTGCAGATATGAGTTTCTGAAGAGGGGCCTGCTGAGGTTAGATGTGCTGAATAATATCCATTTTCATATCAGAAAAAACACTGCATTAAACATTGTCTTAGCTCACTGAGCTGAGGTCAACAGGTAATATAACCAACCTGTGAGGTGGCTCACCCCCGTAAGATAAACACATAAATGATCCCTGATAGAACCGATAATTAAAGGCACATCAGTGACAGGGAATGCTATTAAAACTAAACTATAAACTGGTGACATTAACTGCAAAAGAAGATTTTTATTGATACATTTCAGGTAGAATTTAGTTTTCAATAAGGAAAATGCTGTAAGAAACCTGAATTTGTTGCAACAAATTTAAAATAAAAGCTTTTATGCTAATTATTTTCTGTGATAATATTTTTCAGAGCTCATCATCTGTGACAGCTCTTGGCTCTCCTGACTGTAACCTCCCTGTGGCAGCTTCTCACAGACTCAATCAACTCCTCTTCCCCTCCCCCCTCAAACACACACACACAGACACACACACACAGAGACCCCCTTCCAAAAACCCATCAAAGAGTAATACAATGGCTCCATCTGTAGGATAAAGTAGAGAGTCGCAACAGGAAGTTACCCCAAAATCTGAGGTTTCAAACAGGAAGTTGGGTTTCCGAACTTTGACGGGCCAGAACCGGCACACGCTTCGACCCAAACTCACAATTTTCGGAGCCAGTCTTCCAAAAATCCTTAAGTCTGTCCTGACAACATTTGAAGTGAATCTGGTCACCCGTCTAGAAACTGGACATCACACTATAAAATATGTCATTTCCTGCTATAAATAGGTGGTGCTACAACAATTGTATGAATATTGACATATGGATGTGTGCAGATAGGTACCATTAACAATCCTGTAAAGTTTGATGCAGTTTGGACAAAGTATGGCCGAAATATAGCAAATTTAAAGCAACTTCCTGTTTTGTGGCGAGTGATCGAACTTTGAGGGGCCATAACTTCCACGCCCTTCAATGAAAAGTCCGAAACTTTTGCAATTTAACTTCGTCTATGTCTTAAGAACAAATTATCAAATTTTGAAGTCAATCGGATAATGCGTCTAGGACTAGTTCGCGTTCAAGCGACCCCTGGAAATGGCCAAAAACACACAATTTTTTCACCTTCCGGTCAAAATAAAAATACTTTCTGTTGGGTTTAGAATATGGCTCCAAGAGACTTTTTGGTGCGTCATGGGATGTTACATATGTGTGCAGATTTTCAGATTTTTAGGCGCAACGGGCTTGAGGGGCTGTTCCGTTAAAAATGTAGGTGGCGCTACCGAGGCCATTTTGCCACACCCATGCTCAAGACCCCTAAATTCTTAAATTTTTCGCCGTGCCTGACGCGTCTGCAAATTTTCAGGAGTTTTGACGCATTTTAAGGCCCTCAAAAAGGCGATCAAAGAGGCGGAAAAAGAAGAAAAAAAATAATAATAATAATAATAATAATAAACCGAACGAAAACAAGAGGGTCCTTGCAACTCGTTGCATGGCCCCGTTGGGCCCACGCAACTCGTTGCTCGGGCCCTAATAATAATAAACCGAACGAAAACAAGAGGGTCCTTGCAACTCGTTGCATGGCCCCGTTGGGCCCACGCAACTCGTTGCTCGGGCCCTAATAATAATAAACCGAACGAAAACAAGAGGGTCCTTGCAACTCGTTGCATGGCCCCGTTGGGCCCACGCAACTCGTTGCTCGGGCCCTAATAATAATAAACCGAACGAAAACAAGAGGGTCCTTGCAACTCGTTGCATGGCCCCGTTGGGCCCACGCAACTCGTTGCTCGGGCCCTAATAATAATAAACCGAACGAAAACAAGAGGGTCCTTGCAACTCGTTGCATGGCCCCGTTGGGCCCACGCAACTCGTTGCTCGGGCCCTAATAATAATAATAATAATAATAATAAACAGACCGAAAACAAGAGGGTCCTTGCAACTCGTTGCATGGCCCCGTTGGGCCCACGCAACTCGTTGCTCGGGCCCTAACTAGAGGCTGTAAAACCAAAACAATGAGCTGAAAGATGCTAAATTGCTCCTTAGAACTGAGGGGAACCTTTATTTAAAACTAAGGTTTAAATTAAACTGGTTTATTTTAGAAGTAAAAATACTTAATTGCAATAAAAAAAAAAAAAACATCTGAGAACCATTTTGTTTTTAATAATGCTGAATTTTTTTTTTTTTTTTTTAGCAGTTTCCTCCATTACTGTTAGTATGTCTATGATCTGTGTATTGTATATGTTATAATTACACACACACACACAAAACCAGATTAACTCACCCACTGCAAAGCTGTGAATCTAAGACTTAACATATTAAGGAGATAAACAGCACAAAATGTTGCCCTTTGCAACATGAATTTCGTCTTTCTGTATCACTGTAGGATTTCAAACAACACCCTCATGAAGTAAACATTTTAAGTTTTTTCCAGGAAGACAGATGAGGCAACAAGCCAAAGAGTCCAAGTCATCATCGCTGTGTGCATTAAAACTGATCAAAGAGTTTCTAAGAAGGATCTGTGTCAGGTTGAATTAACAAACCTCATCGTGAGGAACAGCACTGAGTGGGAGCCGGCTGTGTTTTTGTCAGTTTGAGGATATGATGAGCTGGCCAGGTTAGGGCAGCTGCACAGCACAGGCACGAAGGCCTTTTTACTGGAGGATTTATTCCCGCTAACTGTTTCAGATGAGTGGATTTGATATGAGTTTGTAGACTTCAAAGGGTTTATGTTATCTCAGACCCAAGTCTGAGAACATTTTGTTACTTCCATAGAAATGATTTTCCTGTTGTGGATCCAATATTGCTACCTAGTTAGTTAGTCAGTTTGCCTTTTCTCACACCTCTTCTTAAGGTTAAGATACATTTGGGTGGCTGTGGTTCAGGAGGTAGAGCGGGTTCCCCACAAATCACATAATCAGTGGTTTGATCCCTGGCTCCTCCAGTCTGTGTGCCAAAGTATCCTTGGGCAAGATACTGAACCTTAAATTGCCCCTGATGTATCATGGTATGTGAGTGTGTGTGCATGTGCTTACAGTGCTATATATAGATACTAATATATATAGATATGCTAAACTAAAAAGACTGAAACTAAAGATATCCACCTGATTTGTTTGACACAGACTGCTGAGGCCTCCTACATGTTACAAAGAGGTCCTAGTCTTGCTACTGTATAAGGAAATAAGCTTTAGCAACACACATTTGTATGAACACACACACATTGTTGGAATCTGTCCAAACCTGCACTGCCTTAAGGAAGCTGCTGGATTTTTTTGCTGTATTAAATTCCACCCCAAAGAAGCCAAGCCAAATATTAAAACTTCAGTGTCGAGTACCAATAAGCTGTTTGCGCCCTCTGTTTGCACAACTCTAAAAAGACAAAGTTGTGTGATTACACCAGCATCTAATGATTATTTTCATCACTGATTCATTTGCCAATAATTTTCTTGAGTAATTGATAACTGTAACCCAAAAATATTCAATTTAATATGATATAAACAGAGAAAAGCAGGAAATCTTCACATAAAAGAGGCTGAAAACATTTTCTTTTCCACTTGCATAAAAAGAAGTAACAACCAACCAATTATTAGTATAGTTTCTGATTATATTTCTGTCATTTACTACTGGTGTACTTTATTGCTTTTTTTTTTTTTTTAAACTTAATATATAGAAGAGGATAGCTGTATTAGTGACAGTATATTTAGCAGGATGTGCATTTAGAATGAACTTGAATGTTGATTATTTATTCTGCTCATCACTTTGGCAGGTAACAAGGGAGTTTGGCTAAAAAATAAATGAAAGTGGCTGGACAGTTTTTGGGTTTGTCAGGGTGGATAAAACAAATTGTTTCCTCTCATAAACCATAACACCAGATAGTGTGACACGCAGCTGAATTTAATTTGCCTTTTATGAATTACTCTCACGACATCGACCACAGACTTCTCTTCGTTCTCCTATTGATTGACGCTTCAGCTTTTCAACCACTTTCTCTGTGCTGACATTACATCCTAGAGCTACCCTGCTGCTGTCCAAAACTGCTTTGTACTACACTCCTTCAGGCACACAACATACAAGTGCTCTAAATAATTCAAGGGAAATAGTAAAAAGCGAGTTCCACTTGACTGACAAATTAGAGACACCAGGGTATTAAATATTAACATCTCTTTCCATACATTACATGACATTTCCTGTCTGGATGCTGCTGCTCTTGACAGTTTTAGCACAGAATCAGGAGCAGCACACAGCAGGGGACTGTACAATACTGAATATGGAGCAGTTCATTATAAGAGGAAGCTGAGTATTAGGTTCAGTGCTGCTAACTGGTAGTGAAAATGTCTGATAAATCTGCCAATACTGATACAGATTTTTGTGTGATCTATGTCCAAGTCAGCATCCACTTAGTATCGGTTGATGTATCTGTGTGTATCAGCGTAGTGACTGAGAGGAGTGCTTGTACTGGGCCCATTGTCACTCAACACATCATTTATGTGACGTGTTATTAACGTGTTCTCTCACCTGCTCTGGTTAAAGGTGTGTATCTTGACGCGGTGGTGTGTGTATTTCTGCAGGATCTTCTTTGTGTCTTCATCTGTGTTGAAGGAGTTCATGAGGACCAAGGGCACATCTGTGTTGTAGGTCTTGTTCAGGTGCTGTGGGACGTTAGAAAACAGACACAGGGTATATAAATGTCAGCTACAGTTAGCTTTATTTATCCAGGGAAGACTGACTAAGCAGCAGCATCCTGGATGCAGCAACAGACAGTAAACACATTTCAAAGTAAACCTCAACAACACTGATTGGGGGTATAACAATGTTAAAGCTAAAGATAATGCAGATTGATGGAAATGTCAAAGATCTAAATTAACACGTATATGTGCTTAGGCTATGCCTTTTAGTTTAGAATGTGTAATAGTGGGCAGGCAGGTTTTTTAGGCACCAGGAAAGTAAATAATTGTGTATCCAAGTATGTATGTGTATGTGTATGTATGTATTTCAGTGACCGCTATAGCAGTTGAGCTCGGTTTTATATGAGGAGTGACAGTAGCTGACAATACAGTAACTAACACGGAGTACAACAAAGAAATACTATTGAATTCCTGGATCAGTACGACACATAATAAATACTGAATAGAACAACAGCTCAGGAGGCAGTGTCCTGACAATATTTCTGCGTGATTAGAGTGAATATAAAGGAGGGAAATAATACCTGAGGAGAGATGGAAGCTTTTTTTTTGTTACCAAGATAAGAGAAAATTAAAGTGTGTGGAGGAAAAAGATGAGAAATTGGATATGAATCTGTAGGGAGACATTGCTGTGAGAAAGTTGTTAAAAAGTTGAATTTCCAGCCTATGACAGAAAATGATTGAATGATTAGACTTCTCTACACTAAAGCAAGAACATATTTTTGTTATAAATGAACCAGGATGGGTGTTGGCCTGACATCCACTTCACATATCATGTGACTTTGTAAAACTTCCCCACACCTTTCCTTGGAGCTGGTGGTTTCACAAGATGTAAAGAGTTCACCCTACTGATGTGTGCTCACACAAACTAAAAAAAGGATTACCTAACAACCTGCTTTCTAGTATGACAGTGGGTGTGACAGTGGATGCATGGATGTAAAGACAGGAAGGATGACAATGACCGCTTTGAACATTTTGTCCTGTATTGAGCCAGTAACCAGTACTATTGTGCAGCACTGTGCATTTACTGAATACAATGTCATTTCAAATCCTTTTCCACTATGCCAGGAATAAGATTTTGGTGGAGAGGTACTGAAAAACAGTTTATTGTTTGACCTATAAACTGTCAAGAAATAGTCAAAAAATGTAATTTTTACCAGAATCCAGTATCTCATTTTATCAGACAGCTGTCAACAGCCCAAAACTCAAAGATATTCACCTTAGTGGGTGTTTGGCGTAAGGATAACTAAAACAACAGAGTGATTATCAAAATTGCTGCCAATTCACTTTTCTCAATTGATTGATGGACTAAAAATATTGCTGGCATCCTGAGTGCAAGCTGCTGCCCTGTTTTCCAGGATTAAGTATTTCTGTTGGACTGCTTCTGTAACTGATGATAGAAAAAGATGTTTCAATGTGCACAGCATTTTTTACAGATGACTCACATCAGGTCTGGAGAGCTCTGATCTTAAAAACTGCCCTGTACCTGTGGACTATGTCAAGATATCCTGAGCAAAGACTTGCATATAAGATTGAAACAACCACTTTCATATTTCCTGAAAGGATGGCTTCCACAGATGCCCAAGTCTGTCTTAGAACAATAGTCAGGTGAGGATATATTTGCTTGCTGTAGTAATTCTTCCTGTTCATATGAACCTTCTTATCAAGCTCCAATAGAGAGATGAAGGGGAGAATCCACATTTCTGGTTCTTCTGCGGCTTCATCAGTCTGAATTTGACAAATAATAAATGTATCTTATAAAATGAGCATGAAATTCCCTCTTTTTGTTTCATATAGAGCTCCTCTGCAGCTCAATATGGAAATACTGTCCAGAGAAACACAAAGACAAAATTCTGTGCTAAAGAGACTGAAATTTTGGAAGATATCCACTTGATTTGTCAAACTCAGACTGCTCAAATCTCATAATACCTTAGAGAAACTTTCTAATACATCCCACCTAACACCTGTATATAAAGTATGGGCATGTATTGTTTTAAAACAGACATGAAAATTAGGAACTTCCTTACTTAACTTTCTTAACCTAACAGATCTAGTAAGAAGACGGTCACTCAGGTGAGGCAGTAAATCTTCAGCAGCCAGGTGGCGACATTCCAGTAAGCCTGAGTTTTATCTAACCTTCCACGTCTACTCTCAGTGAGGGTGTACGGGTCTTTCTGCTGAATGGTCCAAAATAAACTTGCGTGAGGCAGCGTGGTGGCTGAGAGGGGCCGTTCTCACACAGGAGACGTGGTTATGGGGTCAGTGTGTGTGTGTGTGTGTGTGTGTGTGTGTGTGTGTGTGTGTGTGCGCGTGTGCGTGCGCGCGCGCGTGCGCATGGGATCCATTTTCTCTCGTCCTAAATAGGCTGATTCAGTCAGGAGGTAATCTGACCAGACCTGAGCAGAAAATGGAGAGCAGCGGCTCGGACACAGAGAGAGCAGTGTGTCGGGAGGAGAGAGGCGTCCCGAGAGGCCATTATGAAACACACACAAATACAATGCAGCCACACACACACCCAATATAAACTCAGTTACACTACACTGCACACTCCAAAGCTCTGGCATCATCATCTGACAAACTTGTGATAGCTGAATTAATGTTGAGGCTCAAAACTGTCTCAAAACTTTAACCTCACTTCAATCAGTATCTAATTCTCCTAAAATGAATCAATTAACTGTAGTCAGTATGGGGTAGTCCAATCTGAGTCAAGAGCTTGACTGTATGGCTTACACAGGGAATAAGGTTTTTTTTCTTTATTGTACATGCCATTTCTTGATGTATGATCAGGTACAAATATGTACATGCCCCCCCAAACACACACTCCTCTCCTCCAACACAGCTTTCTCTGTTTCCCTGCCAATCCCGCAAACCTGCCCTTCCGCACGCCAACAGATCCTCTTTCACTACAACTCCCCCCAGATATCACACTGAACTCCTTTCAAAAGACCCACTTTTCAAAAAGCGCATGTCTCTCCCCTGGCGCCTCAGAGTAGTAATAAGAGGCTTGTGTCTGGAGGAAGCTACATACGCAACATTGTGTAGAGAAAGGAAACATTTTTCTGTACTTCTTGTCGCTTGGAGTAATAAGTCTCAGCTTCAATTAAGGGATTATCAGACACTATTCAAACATCACTTCATCAGGGCGAAACAACACCAGAAGGCGCAGATGTTTGTATTACATCACATCCTCCTCCTCTGCTCCACCTATCCCGACATCACAGCCACATCATGTGCGCTGGTGTGGCAACCAGCCATTTCACTGGTACACGAGTTAGGCAACTTGCAACTATCCTGCTGCCAAATCTGGACCACAGTAACAATGTGGTCTGTAAAGGTGGGCTGCCAGCTGTAAAAATTAAAGCTAATTTCTAAACTAAAGCTAAGTATCAAATTAAAGCTATTATCCACTGATGTATTTATGGGCGCAGGAGGGGGGTTTTCATGACAGCAAAAAATAAAAACATCCAACTGAAAAAAACACTGTGAGATGAGAACAACGACCAAGAGCTTAGAGACCACGAGAGCCTGAATGGAGTCAATATTTCTAGATCCATAAACAGTTTACATGGTTTTTATGCCTGATTTAAATTGCTTCTTTCACCAGTAAAGTTTGGTGACAGGGTGAAAAGTTTTGGGTGAAAATGTACTCCTGCGTGTACGTGATTAAAACCCTGTGTCAGTTCCGCTCTGCCCTTCGCTGTGAAGAAGTGAGAGTAGTCCTCCCACTTTCTCTGAGTCACTCATAAGTCAGTCTGGTATTGCCTGTCCTGCTAAATCTGTGCCAGCACATGAGGCAGGTATGGCGCAACTCACTCACTCAAATCACTCGGACGGTATGAATTTCTTAAACTAATCCAAACAGTCGAGACCAGTAAGAATATTTGGAACCAGGTCAGTAAAAATGTGGTCTGGTAAATTAAAACAATCCACAGACAAGAACAAACCAGACCTGCCTTTCTGCAAAAAAACAAATCTCTGTAAAGTCTTCTATTATTAGCGTACAGTTTGAGATGCTGGCAGTGTAATTGCACTGGTTCAAGTACCACCTGTGTCCGTGAAGTAAGTAATATTTTACAACCGAATTTAATTAACTTAAATCCAAGAACTGATGTTTATAGCCATGTTTTAGCATTGACATATTATCATCTAATATGGCAAATACAGTTTTCTGTTACACCTGGCAGATATGGAACAACAGCAGCATTTGTTAAGAGTTGTGTCTCTGGTCATTTGAATTGGATATAAGAAATACATCTGCCTGTTCAGCTGCTAAATACTCCACTGTAAATCAGCTAGCTGCTAACTTTATCTGCCGTTTGGGTGCAGGTGGTTTCCAGTGTTTTTTTTTTCCCCACGGCTTTTGCCATGCTGATGAGAACTGTAAGAACGAAACAAAACACATGATACATAGGAATGATGTAAATCCCTTTTAAGAATAAAACAGTCACCCATGAGGATATCTTACAAAAAGATGGATGGCAACGGCAACAGTAGTCTTTGCCTATTAAATTCTTTTACAGCATTTTATAGACTGAGGTGTGTATTTTAGAGCTATTGGACAATGAAGCCTTCCAATTTCTATTCGCCATCCCCCATCAGAGTGCTGCCCCACTCTTTAAGGCCTTTAAGTCTGTTACTGAAGAGTTTCTGTACCTCAATCTGCTGCACAGTGAGGTCCAGGAAGGTGTTCTCGTTGCGGACGCTGATCAGGCTCTTGGGGCCCTTACATCCCATGCTGGTGCCCAGGCCTCCATTCAGCTTCACCACCACCAGTTTGTTCAAGCTGTCAGCCACGTTGTCTGGGAGGCCTCGAGCTGCGATCTTATCGTACGGCTGGATCTGGAGGAGGAGGAAGAGAGAGAGAGAGAGGGAGAACAGGATTTTTAGTGCTTATGCAACAAACTGGTGATATTAACATTTTTAGAGATGCAGAGCAGAACCTATAATGGCTGCGAGTGTGGGCTGATTGATTACCAGTTGAGTAATGTAATGGGGCTGAATGGATGTGGAAATGCGAAAATGTCACAAATGTGTTCATTTGTTCTGCTCAAATTGCTTTTTGAAACAAGAAATGCTGCATGCGTAAAATACAAAAGACACAACATAGCGCACATTTTGTGGCATGTTTTAGTGTGAATGGTGCAGATAATAGCAATCACAATGACTTAATGTACAGTCTTCAGCACTTCTGTTGTCAAGGCAGCACAAATCATTGGAGTATGGTGTGTGTGAGTGAGTGAAGCCACATTACTGGGTCAA